>NC_085864.1:49503933-49506433 GCF_034702125.1 Engraulis encrasicolus
AGGTGTGATTTTGCCTGAGAGTTGAGCTAGTCACACATCCCAGAGTCAAATGTGTGAAATATAGAGTCCCTATTACTAAAACTCCATTTGATTGGAGCCCTGAATCTTTGTCCTGCTTTGTTGTGGTCAAATATGTGGCGTTTTGATTGGGGCGATTCAGGAATTTATATTTTTATATACGATTATTTATGGTTTAATTCATGTTCTGCTTTCCGTTTGTTTTTAGCATTGCAAGATGAGATTAAAATTGCTAGGCAAAAATCAAACCATGTATCCTACAGGGTATGATTTCAGAAAAGGATCCACTGTGATATCCACAGAGGAACAAACTCTAACCTGTACTGCACACCGTTACCTTGGTAGCCGATGATGAGGAGGTGGATAGAGAAGCCTAGTGCTGGCCTGCCTGGGTCCAGGGGGCTTTCTGTAGGCTACATTCATCTTCACTTGCTGTAGCCATAGGCCTATACTGTAAGCCCTCAAGCATCAGTCCATCACAGTTTCATCTTATTTCCAATCAGTGTCTTTTAAACCACTCTGTCTGTGCTTCCTCAGATTGACGAGCACATGTTTACAGGCATCCAACCCCTACAGACTCCTGTCACGCCAGGCCAATGGGGCTGTTTCACACGTGCACTAGTGAAGCCCATGCCGTCAAATATTGACCTGGGACTCAATACCAGTCTGGCTGCTGAGCTGGCTTGTGGCGCTCGGGGGAGACAGGTAGGTTGGACTCAATCGATTCTTTGCCATGTGTGACAGATATAGGACTTACTTTTTGAATCAAGACATGCAAGGGGAAAAACTCAAAACAGAACACCTTGTCTAGGTACACACATGGCGGAAGGATTTGATCTCAAACACCTTCTGTATTTTTTATGCTACAGTTCCATTCTGATGAAAAAAGTCTCAGTCATCATTTTGTTTAACCATATGACTGCATTTAAGTTTGACTGCTTTTAGTTCATTTTTCCTTACTTTGAATTTCTGTGTATTTTCTATGTATTTTATGTATTACTTTGTACTGTGTTTCTGACACAGGCATGCTTGGCTGTTCACCTTAAGTCATACCAATGACAGAAAGAGTCATGTTTATCCATTATGCTCATGGGTACTTTGCACCCATGCAATGTTTTATGTGTACACATGTAATGTCACCTAGGACATCCACTTTACAAATTTGTTCTGCTGTGTCATTTATTGTTTAGAAGTTAAGGGTGGTGTGACATTCAGTCAAAGAAACTTGTTTTGAAACCCCTTTTTCTTTCACACCACCCCTTCCTGTTCTTTTTCATCTGACTTTGTGGCAGGAGACAGCCAGCTTTGATTCAATCCAATTCAATTCAGTTCGATTCTGCAGAGTTCAATTTCATTTGTGCGGGCCATCTGCAAATGACATTGACACAAGGGCGCTGCCGCTGCACACAGAAGCCAAAAACCGAGGGGAAAAAAAGAAGGAAACAACATCTCTGCCTTTTCCCACCCTTTTTTCTCATCTTTCTCTGTTTCTCCAGGCTCTTTCTCTATCTCTCTTTCTCTCTCTGCATCTATCACTTTCTTATTATTCCTCATTCAGTTGCGCAATCTATCATTTTCCCCTTTCTCTTCATCTGTCCCTTGTTCTCCCTCTTTGAAATAACACTCTCACACACAGACACAGACACAGACACAGACACACACACACACACACACACACACACACACACACACACACACACACACACACACACACACACACACACACACACACACACACACACACACACACACACACACACACACACACACACACACACACACACACACACACACACACACACGTACACACAATTTTGTTTTATTTCCGCTGGGTGTCTGGAAAGAGATGTGCAGAGAATTGAATGAGGAGATGAGTGGAGGGCCAAGGCAGTCTCAGCATACACTACAGCTGATTATCAGGGTGAGGCTGCTTTCCTTCCCCCTGCTCAAGCTCCAACCATACGGACACTATATGGCCTTGGGATCGGAGCATCTGATTATGAGGGCGAGGCTTCTTCCCCTGCTCAAGTCCAAACTCGGTACAGACACTGACCATTTCCCAATGTCACATGTTCTAGGTGTTCTGGTGGTGCGTGAAACGCCTGGTTATTGGATGAACTACCAAGGCTAGAACACTTGACATTGGGAAGTGGTGACTATATGGCCTTGGGATCTACAGCTGATCATGGGGTCGAGGCTTCTTCCCGCTGCTCAAATCCAACCTCAGTGCAGACACTGTGGGTATTTCCCAAAGTGAAGTGTCCTAGCCTTGATCGTGTCAGTAACACACATTTTTAGCTGATTTTACCAAAGTGTAATCTATCCTATAACTAGTTCTTAGTGTAAAATTAATAATTGGATAAACGGGTGCAAATGGGCATTACTCGTATTAGCAAGGCTAGAGCAATTCCCATTGAGAAGTAGCAACTATATGGCCCTGGGATCAGAATTGAATGAGGAGATGAGTGGAGGGCAAAGGCAG
>NC_085864.1:49521433-49551433 GCF_034702125.1 Engraulis encrasicolus
ATACAAAGCCAATTACTCCCATTGCTAAACTCGCTCATGTCAGTCTATTCGTGCCTTTATGAATGCAGTCTAAAGCTTCTTCAATGTGGAAAGAAAGACAGAATAGAATAGTTCAATAATTCAACAAGCAAACAAAACTGCACATGTGTAGAGCTTATCTATGCTGAGAAAAACTTGTCCTGGAGCAATAGCATTCTTCAACAATACCCTATACACAGTACCAGAAAGCCCACAGTAGCCAAGCAAGCAAGGAAAGCTGCAGTTTTGTAGTGCAAGACTATGTTGAGAAAAGCTTGTGCTGGAGCAATAGCATTCTTCATCAATACCCTATACACAGTACCCAGGGCTGATAGTATTCAGGCTCCATGCCTGATTTCAGGCTTGACAGAGTTAATATAAGTTAATAAAAACATTGATAATAATTGGCCATTAGGTTATTCTTATCTCAGAAAGTGTTCAGGGTTTTCTTCTACTATCAGGCTTGAATAATGGCCATACACAGGTCAAAATAGGCCCACGTTACGTCACTATGCAGTATCTTGTCGTCGCAGTTAGAGCAGGGGGAAAAGTTCAGGCTCAGGCTTTTTTTTCGCCATCACCCCTGCAGTACCACAAAGCCCACAGTACCCATGGCACATACAGCACAGTTGTAGTCCAGAGCTCAGTGTGCAGTGATAGATAATGCAAAATGCCATGAAGTGCCACATACACTATGTCCCCATGGGCTCACTTCAATGCAAAGGCGCAGCGAAAAATGTTGAAGTGTGACATCTCGAAATATTCCTGAAGTGTCGGACTGAATGATGGAGTGCCATACACAAGTTGAATGTAATGCTGTGAGGGTTGTGTGTGTGTGTGTGTGTGTGTGTGCAAACGGCTGTGGCTGTGAGTGCGTGGGACGGCGGACGCCCACATTTCCTAACGTGGTGTGAACTTCCTTTGAAGAGACACACTAGATGATGACAGTTGACAGGATAATCATTCACATAGCCAGTGGCACACAGACACATACACACACACACACACACACACACACACACACACACACACACACACACACACACACACACACACACACACACACACACACACACACACACACACACACACACACACACACACACACACACACACACACACACACACACACACACACACACACACATATGTGCACACACTCACACTGCTATAGTTGCCAGAAAAGCTGCCATCCGAACAGACAGTGGAAACCTTTCTGTTGCAACCACACATTTCTGCACGTTTTATAACTCCTACGGTTCCTACTATTTTTCATATCATCATTTTCCTTTATTTATGTTTTGTTATATTTGGTTCTTTATTCTTTTCTGAGCTCATTTGGGTTTCAAGAACCAGATGTGTTCAGGAGCCACTGATTTTTTTCCAGTGAAAATTGACTTCTTCATTTATGTATTCATAGCCATTCATTTTTTTTATTGGCGTTTTTTCTCATTTTTCCTTTTACACTTTTTGACAGGTAAAAGAGAGATCTAAATAGGCTGACACAAGCGGGGCTAACCACTGCTCTCGAGAGAAGAAGAGAAAATTGAAAATACCTCTTTCTTGCATCTTGCATCTGTCTCTCTCGCTCTCTCGCTCTCTCGTCTCTCTCTCTCTCTCTCTCTCTCTCTCTCTCTCTCTCTCTCTCTCTCTCTCTCTCTCTCTCTCTCCCAGACTGAGGCCCTATGTGTGGACAGGCAATGGTGGGGAAAATGGGGTAGATGACAAATCAACAACAACAACGGAAATAACAACAACAAAATGGCAACAAGCTTTGTCAGGACACAAAACAAATGTCCAAAAAGGACATCACTAATAGGCACACACAGAAACACAGCTGGTATGCCTGTGTGTGTGTGTGTGTGTGTGTGTGTGTGTGTGTGTGTGTGTGTGTGTGTGTGTGTGTGTGTATGGGGTTAAAAGCTCTTCTGAGTTGTCAAGTGCCCACATGCTTAATTAGGGGCATGGAGTAGGGGAAACCATGAGATCATTTTACCCCTGTGCCATTTTTGATGATGGTATTTAAGGTGTTA
This sequence comes from Engraulis encrasicolus, assembly GCF_034702125.1. Lineage (NCBI taxonomy): Eukaryota > Metazoa > Chordata > Actinopteri > Clupeiformes > Engraulidae > Engraulis > Engraulis encrasicolus. Next base: position 49,523,485 of record NC_085864.1, read on the forward strand.
GTGCCCTTAAACTTCAGATAATCGCTCCATCATTCACCACAAGCATGGGAGTGCTTAAATGTTTGCTGGCCACCATATGTCCACACTGGAACTTAGTCAGTCACTCCATGTCCCCATGAGACCCATTGACTCCTGATGTTGCATTGCGCAACATTGGCCCCGGCGCCTGTAGCTGCATTACGCAACATTCAGGCGCATGAGATTGGAGACAACTTTACTGTATTAAAAATCTCTGTTTGCTTGAGATGAATGAACACATTCTAGCTGAGGGCAGCTTTTCTTAAAAATAGAATAGAATAGAATAGAATAGAAAGCATTTATTGTCAGTATACAAAGTATACTGAGATTTTAGCTTCCCTACAAAGTGCACAGTCCTTTATAGATGAGCATTGTCCAGTAAGTGTGTGTTCATTGTTGTAACAGCTTTGGGGAAGAAGCTGTTCTTCATACTATTGGTTCTGGCTGGCAATGCCTTGTAGCGCCTGCCAGAGGGCAACAGTGTGAAGAGATGAAAGCCAGGATGTGTGGGATCTTTAATGATACTCCTGGCTCTACTTACGCAGCGTGAGTTGTAGATGGTGGGTATGGGAGGCAGGGGGCAGCCTATGATTTTTTGCACTGTTTTGGTCACCCTCTCTTCCTGTCAGCCTCAGTGCAACTTGAGTACCACACTGACACTGCGTAGGTCAGCAGGCTCTCTATGGTGGAACGGTAAAAGGTCACAAGCAAGCTTGAGTCTAACTGTTCTTTCTTAAGTACTCTGAGGAAGTGCAATCGCTGCTGGGCCTTTTTTACCAGAGCCGAGGTGTTAGTCGACCAGGAGAGATCAGCGGAGATGTGTACACCTAGGAATTTAAATGAGCTCACTTGCTCTACACGTTCTCCATTGATGTACAGGGGGGCAGGAGCATCTTTGTTCCGCCGGAAGTCCAGGATGAGCTCCTTCGTCTTGGAGATGTTCAGGGCCAGGTTGAAAAAGGGTTCAGGCATTCAGCACCCTTTTTTGCAGGAGCCTTAGGAGTCAATGGGTTAAAGTTCGAGTTCCCTTAAACTTCAGATAATCGCTCCATCATTCACCACAAGCATGGGAGTGCTTAGGTCTATGCTGGCCATTGTACGTCCACCATACATCCAATACACTGGACCTCAGTCCATCCCTCCATGTCCCCATTAAAGTGACTGGACCTCAGTCCATCCCTCCATGTCCCCATTAAAGTGACTGGACCTCAGTCCATCCCTCCATGTCCCCATTAAAGTGACTGGACCTCAGTCCATCCCTCCATGTCCCCATTAAAGTGACTGTGATTAAGACATAAAGCCTGTAGGTTTCATGGGTCCACAGGGATCCATAAGGTACATGTGCACACAGATGCACAAACACATTCAGCATGGGCACACACACACACACACACACACACACACACACACACACACACACACACACACACACACACACACACACACACACACACACACACACACACACACACACTCACACTCACACTCACACTCACACTCACACACACACACACACACACACACACACACACACACACACACATATCCACATGGCACTACCTTATGCTGCCTGATGGATTCCATTAAAATGATTCCCTGGACCATTCAGTCCATAAGGTAAGGTCCATCTACTGTGCACCCCCTGGACCATTCAGTCCACAAGGTAAGGTCCATCTACATCGACCTCAGTGTCCCTGTCTGTACGTCTTTGTGTCTGCCATTAAAGATGCTGTGTGTGTGTGTGTGTGTGTGTGTGTGTGTGTGTGTGTGTGTGTGTGTGTGTGTGTGTGTGTGTGTGTGTGTGTGTGTGTGTGTGTGTGTGTGTGTGTGTGTGTGTGTGTGTGCGCATGTGCGTGTGCGTGTGCGTGTGCGTGTGTGTCTTCTGTACATCTGTGTGTCTGCCATTTAAAAAAGCTTTCATAGGTGCAAAGTCCCATTGGTCTTCTTCGTGTATATGTGTGTGTGTGAGATAGAGAGAGTGAGAGAGAGAGAGTAGGGGTTTGTGTGTGTGCGTGTGCGTTTGTGTGTGTGTGCATGTGTGTGTGTATGTGTGTGTTTGTGTACCTGTGTGTCCCCTCTGTATGCCTGTGTGTCTGACATTAAAAAAAGCTTTCGAAGGTGCAAAGGCCCATTTGTCTTCTCTACTGCGTGGTTAACTTCTTTACTGTGTGTGTGTGTGTGTGTGTGTGTGTGTGTGTGTGTGTGTGTGTGTGTGTGTGTGTGTGTGTGTGTGTGTGTGTGTGTGTGTTTGAGTTTATCTTATGTCAAGATCCATTGCCTCCACAAGATGGTGTTCTGGCTCGTTAATAAAAATAGGGGACTTTTTTTTTCTTTTTTTTCCCTTTCATCTTTTGAGGGACGTTGACAACAAATTTCTCAGTCCATCTCACGGAACATTTCTCAGCAGGAGTTATGGCATATCGTAAATCTGATGGGCCGGGATTTTGAAAGAGGCGTCTGTATCTCCACGGCCAACTTCAAGATCAAGGACAAGGTTTGTGTGTGTGCGTGTGCGTGTGTGTGTGCGTGTGTGCGTGCATGCCTGTGCCTGAGTGTGGCAAAGAGAGTAGATATGGCTGTGAGATTGCTGTGAGAGTGTTTACATCAGCAAAGAAATTTCCAGAGTGTAACATGATGAATTCAAGTCTATTCCTTGCTTTAAAGATCTGAATGTCTTTGTCAATACATGCATTAAAATATATACTGTATGTATATACAGATTGGTCTGCTGAGAGAATACTGCAGTTTGAGCCCAGTCCAGGGTGTTTTGCACTGCTGCTGGTGTTTGGTTGGCAGCACGCGAGACTGCATGCTGGAAGTAGTCTGCCCTCCACAATTGTTGCGCTGACAGTGATTGTTGCCCTCTTTATTATACAGAAGTCGTTTCATCAACCAGTCCTGGATGAGACTAGTACCTAAATTGACTACACTCCGAACAAATTTCAAACCCGACTGCACTTATGTACAGTTTCCTGTTTATTTGCTTCCTGAAACCAAGTAAACTGGGTTCCCTTTCCCTGGATTGGGGAGCAGCGATGAGCTATTTCTCGAGCTATTTCTCGAACTGTGTGGTTATCGTTGTTTAGCATGTGTATTAAGTGGGCCAGCATAGAGATAAAGTATGTCCATTACTGTAAATGTTAGGTACCCCCAACACACCCTCACACACTCCCTCTCTCTCTCTCTCTCTCACACACACACACACACACACACACACACACACACACACACACACGTGGTTGACTCTGCCTTTTGCGTCCATTATTCCTTTCCACAGTTACAGTAACCGCCTGAAAATCCACCTGATCCAGACACTTCCCTCTCTGGCAGTCCAACCCTGTCCCAACGCCACACTTCCCTCTCTGGCAGTCCAACCCTGTCCCAACGCCACACTTCCCTCTCTGGCAGTCCAACCCTGTCCCAACGCCACACCAGCTTACACGTCATCCACAGCTTCTCCCTGCTGGAACAAATCCCCTCTGACAGTACAGCGCCAGTGTGATTCAAGGACAGCCTTTGTGAGGTGAGGACATTCTTACTGTGTTCACCGTTTTAGAATAGAATAGAATGTGACTGAATACTGTCTTATGAGTGTTCATGGATCATGGAATTTAGAATGTTCTGTTGGATTTTAGAATGTCCTGAATCGGATATTTGTCTGGAAACTACTGAAAACTTTAAAGTTAATCTGCCCTCTTCTGACTCCTTCTAAGCATGAAGTCCACATTAACTAACTCACTGCCATTGACATCTATTGTGTTTTTCTACAGCAGGGATTTGGGGGTCATGGCTACAACTTTGTGTACAAAATCCAGGGTTCTACACATGGAGGAACTTTGATAGAAGTGGTGTTGACATAGAAATATAACTCAATTTTCATCGGGTCTTAAAAAAGCACTCAAGTTGCTGAAAATCCCATGGACAATAGGGCTACTTGTTTTGAAAATTAGTTAAGATGTATCTTATTATGGTCATGAAAGCCTATTGCCAGTGTTGCCAGATGTGACCATTTCCATCCCAAACGATGCTCAAAAACCGCAAAGGCACTAAATCCTGCCCAATTCGTACCATATTGTATTGATTTCTATGGCCGTAAGTCGACAGAAAAACACGCCCAATGCCCGTTTCTGAACCCGTAGACTGCCATCCCAAGCAGCCTAATTGGGTAATCGTAATCGCCAAACCTGGCAACACTGCCTACTGCATGTTTATATTCCGAGCCCAATACATTATGTTCCAACTTATCGATGCCCATCAAACTTATTACAACAGATGTTCAATACAGCATATGCTACTAAAAGATAATGGGAACAGTAGGCTATTCAGAGAGAAAGTTTGGAGGACATTGATGCATTAGCGACTCTGTGGGAGGCTTGTAATGTAAATGCCTTTAAAATATGATGAATGCATAGAAACGGGGTAGGCTAGTTCTAGTAGCAGTGGCTGAATACAGAGCTGTAAGCACACAATTGCAAACAAATTTCTTATCTGAAAGCTGAAGGCTACGGATTATTCAAAATGACCATGCAATATCAGTGCCTTTCTGGCAGCATAACATTACTTGTGATCTCTCTGTCTCTTTCTCACTCTCTCTGTTTTTTTTGGTGACAGCTACAATCTCCTGTTTTTCACACTTCAACTGACAGCTAAAATGGCCTTGGACACACTGGACTGCACACCTCTGAGGGAGACAAAGAGAAACACAAGAACACACTGGTAAAAAAAAATGATCATATTATTTAATCGCTAAACATTACTATCTATCGCTATGTCATTGTTGCAGATGTAAGTGCAAGTAGATGTGGGTGGAAGTGCTCTAAATTAATGTGTGGTATCCACAAGTTTCCTGGGGTGGTTACCAGGGAAACGCTTGTGAGCCGCACTTCTGACAGATAATGTTCCGAAGCATCTTCAACTGTTCAAATGGGCTTGGGTGTGTTGCCCTTTCAATATGCTTACCTCATCTTTGGCATAGCTCTAAAAATCACAATTACAATGTGTGCAATGGCATGGAGATTGGGACAATTATGTTCAATTCATTACCTCCCTTCAAAAGTCATTCTCCTCTTTTCAAAAGTTTATCTCTCCCTCCTGAACAAAGTGGTAGGCTATTCCAGTGTTTCTCAACCTTTTTTTAGGCGAGGCACCCTTTCAATTCATGAAAAATGTGAAGGCACCCCAAACCAACAAGCTGTAACATGGTATCGCATCCAATATCACACAAGCTTAGAAAAGTAACTCAACCTATGTTCGAAGTTACAACTTACTGGGGTGACCTAAATTTACTTTATTGTGTGTAAATGGCACATGAAAGATTCCACTGACTAAGCATTCATGTATGAATTTAGACAAATATGTATTATATTACATAATTGATTTATCAGTCACGATTTCGAGGCACCCCTGGATCGTATCCAGATCACTTTTATTAACATGCTTTAGTGCTAGGTCTGTCAAGGGAAAATTGATGGATACTATGGCAAATTGACAAGTGTGTTGTCCTGTGTACATTTTTAAAGACCATAAGAGACTGGCTAGAATGGATAGATGGCTGCCCTGTGCACTGTTAAAGCCCAGTAAACCATCCAAGATTTTCTGTGGTGCAGAACACACTAGCTGCCATCTACATTTGCGGGCCCGTCTTTGCACTGCGCTGACACTGTGTTTCAGTGTGAAAGGAACAATCTGTTTTCAAGATTCCTAACCATTTCGGACTGATCACAGATACATTTCATTCCATTCGCCTACGACCCAAATGAGCCGTCAGTGAGCACAGTACAATATTTGTTTCAGTCCATTGTTAAAAAAAAGTGATGTTGACAATTCACCTGGGAGCAAATTGGCAAAGGACTTTGTTAAAGGGACAGTTTGGTCAATTTCAACATGCAGTTGTATTGCTCACGCTACCCTTGACTTGTCAGTACCTGGTGATGCCACATTTTTTGGCTCAGCCCTTTCCGAGATATGAGCAATTCTAATGGGGGCAGCGTTTGTTTACATTTTAAAAAAATGAAACATAGGCCAACTCCAAATATTTTCCCAAAAGGTACTGCTGTTTGCTAGTTGTCTGCTGATGTTTTATAACCTTTTGGATGTTTTTGGGAATAAATAAAAATGTTTTTTTGAAATGTAAACAAAGAGCTGCCCCCATTACAATGACCAGGATCTCGGAAACGGCTGAAGAAGAAGAAAAAAAAATCTCAGGCACTGACAAGTCCAGGGTAGTGTGAGCATTACAACTGCATGTTGAAATTGACCAAACTGTCCCTTTAAAGTCGTGACCCCAAATTGCACAAAGATAAATAAAAATGGTAGATCTATGTCTGGGCAATCTGAGCAAGCTCCCAAAAAACACCCTTAATTACCTTTCAGTTTAAATCAAGAACAAAACCTCTATTCAAGGTCAGAAGCCATTGGATTGTTCTAAGAACATTAAACTCAGTTGATCCCCACACTTATGGTTCCGGGCCGGATTCCAGGACAGTTATCATGGTGGCATATCCAGGGCCGTGCCAAGGTATGTGGGGCCCTAGGCAAACATGGACCTGGGGACTCCTGGGGACCACTTTTTCTCTTCAAACTTGTGGGGAAATTGAAGTGAGTTTGATTCCCTTATGATCGCACTTTTCGGTCATTGGATTAGAAGTCTGCTGACACAGTCACAAATATGTCCTTGCTGTAATTTGAATACAAGTAGCCTAGTACATAAACAGTCATTACACAAATGGGTCCTCCATTCAAGTGTGGGCTCTGGGCAATTGCCTAGTCTGCTTTCCTGGCTGTGACAGACAGGCCTGGCCTGACAGACCCCACAATGCAGAGCCATGCACGCATGCCAACCTGACAAGCGATACCTCATTTAAAGTTAAAAGCCTGTGGAGACAGGAGGGAGGACAGGGATTTATGCCTTCACATTACGGCACCCTGGCACCTTTGGCTCAGCATCAGCGCTTTAAACATAGAGGTGAGACGAGGTGAGGAAAGGAATAAAGTGCACAAAGCATGCAGACAGAAGCTATAAAGTACCATGTGGGCATTGAGGTTGGCAAGATGTCAAGACGCAACAGCAGAGCCCGCGGGCCCATAACGCTCACTACGCTCTCTGCGTAGGGCCTCGCGTTGCCCATGACGTCACTTACGTTGAGGTAAAAAAAATAATAATAAAAAATAGGCTAATTTAAAAAAACGACAAACTTATTATTGATTCCGTCATGTATCTAGGCCTACGTGGTTCACCCCTTCTTCTGTGGTTAATTTCGGATGGAACAGGAGTGAGAATCTTGAGTGAGAATCTCACAACAATGCCGAATTCCTGCCCATGTCAGTCAGTGCGCATTACAAGCGTTCCTGTTTGCGTTACCGCGGGAACTTAAGTCCGCCTGTGTAATCGAATCAACAGGAAGAGTCAAGGAAATTATGTCTTGCTGTCAATGTCTTACTGCTGTTTCGAAAGCTGTTGTAGCTGCTTAGTTGAGGAACATCAGCTGACTTCTAGCCGAATCAACGGAGAAGAGTATGAGATAGGAAGGGGTGCCGTGTGTGTGTGTGTGTGTGTGTGTGTGTGTGTGTGTGTGTGTGTGTGTGTGTGTGTGTGTGTGTGTGTGTGTGTGTGTGTGTGCTTGCGCCCGCCCGCACGGAGGAGAGGAGAGGAAATGGGACGGGTCGCGCGTCTCTGTGTTAAGATGTGTGCGCGATTGACGCTGCGATTATGATCTGTCTATCTCCCGAATATTTTATTTAATAATTTACTCAGTAGCCTAGTCCTTCATCAAGTCGGTTATTCTAATCAGCTAAGCCAAAACAATGAGTCGTGTGTGGGTATCGTGCACCAGCCCCGCTTGCAGAGGGAGATGGAGAGTGGTCAACAAACGTTTAACAGCGAAATACGACGCAATATGCTAAACTCCGCTTGGAACGTTAACTTTGTAAGGAGAAATGCAACCTGTTCATTTTACTCCTCCTGGCGAGAGAAAACTTTGGCGAGGGCGCGCAGTGTATTCACTTGCTCACCTACAAACCCCAACTCCGATGAAGTTGGGACGTTTGGTAAACAGTGAATAAAATCAAAATGCTATCATTTTCAAAACATTCAATCTATTCATTAGATGGAGAATAGTGAAAAGACAACATATTAAGTGTTAAAACCGAGAAAAAATATTGTTTTGGGGGACATATGTACTCATTTCTAATTTGATAAATCCAACACGTCTCAAAAGAGTTGGGACGGGGATCAGTGAAATTTAGTAAACATCCAAATAAGATAAAACAACAAAGAAGAACATTTCAAAATGAATTGTACTGACGGACAATATAGGTGTCCAGGTATAAGATCATCACAGAGAGGCTGAGTCACTCAGAATTAAAGATGCAAAGGGAATAATTACCGTAGTTATTACATACATTTTTGAATTCCCTTTGATTTACCACGATTGAGTGTATATAAGACATATTTTTGTTAATAAAATCATTGTATAGGTTCATGACATCATGAAATATATATTGGCTGTAGTCTCACTCTAATTCCTGGAGTGCTAGAGCTATTGAAAATTTACCATATTAAGAATGCTTAATGCATGAAAATGATACAGGGGTGTAACATTCTCCTAAGCACCTGAGCTCACTTGAAATAGACCCAGAAGACATGGGAAACTATCCTTTGCTTACAGAAGTCAGCAGAAGTTGTAGAAGTCCATTCTTTTTGACAATAATAGAGCATTGCACATCCTGTGCTACAGTAAAAATGGACTATCCAACTTGTGTTAGTGCTAGCTTCAAAAGTCAGCCTCCATGATGGCATGCGGGTGCAGTAGTGCATTGGTTAAGATGTTCTCACTCATCTGTAGAGTTAAATACAGTGCTGAATGGTATAAATGGGTTTTAAACAGCATGAAAAGCCACTCATGCATTATATTTTGAAGGGAGATCTTCGATTACTGCCACATAGTAAGGTCAAATTGCATTCTCTACTATGTTTTAATAGTTTGGCTCCATCATAAGGACCAGCAGGTGATAAAATGGTGGGTTTTTGGTCAAGACCTGTCACACTGTAAGCACTACAGAAAGGAAAACATTGCAAAACATGACAAGGAATACACCCACCATTTAAGCTGGTGAAATCATGTCCAAGATAGGAATTAACACTGTTTTTTATATAAAATCATCTCATCGGTTAATGTATTTAACTGTTAAGTGTTGTCTTTTGTTTTGTTTTTAGTCTTCCTCGACATTTGCTGCCATTTATTGTCCCCGTCCCAACTCTTTTGAGACGTGTTGGATTTATCAAATTAGAAATGAGTACATATGTCCCCCAAAACAATATTTTTTCTCAGTTTTAACACTTAATATGTTGTCTTTTCACTATTCTCCATCTAAGGAATAGATTGAATGTTTTGAAAATGATAGCATTTTGATTTTATTCACTGTTTACCAAACGTCCCAACTTCATCGGAGTTGGGGTTTGTACTTTAAGTAGGCTACTTTCACATTACCACCACGTCTTGCATGTGCAAGCCTTGTGTCTTTAGATGTGCAAGCCTGGCCTCCAATATCTAATTTAGGATACTCTTAGGCAACACCTGTGCTAATAATTAAAGGAAATGTATTTTGTTGGCATCCAGTCTAGTTTGTGTCATTTTCTAAATTAATGGGAACCTTTATGGATAGACAATATTTTTTTTTTCAAATTCTTTAGATTAGGCCTATAAGGACTATGCCACATTGTGAAACTCCCATGTTACCAATGCCATTTTTTATGTTTAACCTTTGTGGGTAATAATTTAATATAATAATAATAATTTCATTCATGTATATCCACGTGTGAGTCAATTTATCATGCCGGAAGTGTAATCTGGCCCTAAGGTCTGAAAAACTCTAGCTAATGTGGGAACAAATGCGCCTATGGCTGCTCAAATATATACTTGATGGGAAAAAAAAGAGGGAGGGGGGGGGTCTGGATGACTTGATTTTTTTTTATAGTTAGGGGGGCCCCTTGGCATATTTTTGCTTAGGGCCCCACAGAGGTCAGAACCGGCTCTGCGCAACAGTGCTTAACATAGAGGGTGAGACAAGGTGAGGAATGGAATAAAGTGCATAAAGCACATGCAGAGGCTGTAATGTACAAGTGGACTTACAAAAAGTTGGGACATGTTGGGTATTTTGTGAATAAAAGCAAAATGCTGCCATTTTAAAATCATTCAATCCATGCATAACATGGACAATAACACAAGGTCAACATAACGACTGTTAAAGCCAGGCATGTACCTGTATTACATAGAAAAATAGCTTTTAAATCATGCCATAAGTCAAAGTATAAAATTGTAAAACCGTATTTGTATTCACAAAATACCAGGTGTCCCAACTTTTTTGGAATCCGTTTTGTACCATGTGTGGGCATTGAGGCAGGAAGTGCAGGGTACAGCGGACAAAAGGGTACCCAGCTGTGCAGCTGTTGACCCAGGTGGGCCCATGTGGGACTGTGCAAGTCAGAGGTCTGACTTTTTTTTGTTTATTTGTTTGCTTGTTTGTTTGTTTTGAATGACAGGTGAAGTAACCATAGAAGGCAGTTTGTTTTGAGCTTTGGTGTTGTTTTTTTTGGGTAGTTTCAGTGTTTCCTGGCTGCATTATAGGAGGACACCGTTCTCTATGATGCTTTTGCTAGAGGAACACGTAATTTTAGGAGGAATTTGATGTCACGACTCGACAAATACTGCATGCATCAGAGTTCTACCAAGTCCCACACCCTTGATTCATATAATTTTCAAGGTTACACTTGCTGCATCCTTTCCGTTGCAAAATATCAATAACGTTTCCACATTCGCGATATGCTTTTCATTGCGGCTATAAGAAAGCCATGCATGTTTAAATATGTAGGGTATGTTGTTGTTTCCAATATGTAAATAGCTTAAAATAACTCAACAAAATTTGATCGTTGTTTGTGCTCATTATGTTTATAATTATTAAGTCCTTGCAAGGCTTTCTGCCTTGTCTCGCAAGTACACAACATTCAAGGCTGTGGCATTCCAAGGGGTGTAGTATGTGTGTTGTGCTTTGTCAAACATATATTTTCCTTCTGCGAGTTCAGTCTGGCTGTATGTATGGCTGGGGGCGAATTATAAAGCCAGAGAGTGCAGAGGGAAGGCAGGGTATCCCAATCAGAAGGAAATGAAGGTGTCCAAAGTGATGATGATGATGATGATGATGATGATGATGATGATGCATCAGGCTCCCTGGGTGTGAGTGAGTTGCTGTCCATGGTGCTGATGTTGTGTCATCTCTACTGCATGACTGCATTGGGTGGTGCTGATGCTGATGTTGTGTCATCTCTACTGCATGGCTGCATTAGGTGGTGCTGATGCTGTGTCATCTCTACTGCATGGCTGCATTAGGTGGTGCTGATGTTGATGTTGTGTCATCTCTACAGAACGGCTGCATTGGATGGTGCTGATGCTGTTGCTGTGTCATCTCTACTGCATGGCTGCATTGGATGGTGCTGATGCTGATGTTGTTTTATCTCTACAGCACGGCTGCATTGGATGGTGCTGATGCTGATGTTGTGTCATCTCTACTGCATGGCTGCATTAGGTGGTGCTGATGTTGTGTCATCTCTACTGCATGGCTGCATTGGATGGTGCTGATGTTGATGCTGTGTCATCTCTACTGCATGACTGCATTGGGTGTTATCCATAGTGCTGATAGAAATATGTCCCCTCCTGAATATTCTGGGTGTTGGGCAATACATGGTGTTGAGTGTTTGACGTCAGCAGACGAGAGAGAGAGAGAGAGAGAGAGAGAGAGAGAGAGAGAGAGAGAGAGAGAGAGAGAGAGAGAGAGAGAGAGAGAGAGAGAGAGAGAGACAGACAGACAGACAGACAGACAGACAGACAGACAGACAGACAGACAGACAGACAGACAGACAGACAGAGAAAGAGAAAGAGAGAGCGAGAGAGAGACCTATGTGCGTTGCATCGTCATGAGTGCATTCATTATGCATGAAGCAATTTAAATATTGCCCATGTTAATTACACTCAGACAATTTGTGGCGATATTATTTATCATGTGTGTTCTTCACCTCTTACATGAACATGAATAATTAAGGAGTTCCTGAACACAGCACACACCAGGCGTCCTTAGTCATGCAATGGTAATGCATTGTGTTACATGAATCAGTGAAGCAGCACATAATTACACAATATAATAATTTAGAATATTATAAATGTATCAGCCAAATGTTAATTGGCCAATTATTTAACTGTATGTATTGTCTGTTGTCTTGTTTTGCTTTGTTTCCTTTTCAGCCTGCTAGCCATATTTTACCAATTAGTGAGCATCCAGACGACAGTGCTACAGCAGATATTGTTTGTATCCTGCCAACACAGTGACCTCTCCTCCAGCTTCTTACATGAACCCTTTGCTCTCTGCCATGTCTGACTCTTGCTCAGTGGCCATTGGCTTTTCCTTATATCTTTCTGTCAACCAGACAGGCACGTGGGTCGCTTTAGGTTTATTTATTTATTTATTTATGTATTTATTTATTGTTCTTGTTTAATTTCCATCCTTTTCTTTTCTCATGGCTCTTTCTTTTGCGGACTAAAACCACAGTGTAAACATTGTTTCTGGGAACTTTTCCCCATATCATTTTGACCAGACAGACAAGGGGTGTACTTTGGGTTTATTTATTTGTTTATTTATTTTTCTACTTTCTTCCATTATTTTTCTTTTTTTCTTTTTCATGGCACTTTTTTTTTTTACACTTTTTTAAAACTTTCTCCATTGTGGACTAAAACCACTGTGCAAATGTTGTTACTGGTAGTGGAAACTCCACTTGTTTATACGCACAGCCATATACTACCCCCTCCCTGTGTGTGTCTGCGTGTGTGCGTGTGTGCGTGTGTGCGTGTGTGTGTGTCTGCATGTGTGCGTGTGTGCGTGCGTACATGCGTGCGTGTGTGCGTGTGTGAGTTAATGACTGAATGACTGAATGTGTTTCTGTGTTTGTTCACGTGTAAGTGCAGCTGTGTGTTTGCTTGCATGTTATTTCCACTCGGCTGTGAAGAGGATCTTTAGGCAAAGTAACAGACATGTGTTCATGGCAATTTAGCTGATGCATACAACGCTCTGCCTGCCATTGCACCGGTAGATAATGACTTGCTTCCTGTTTGTATTGTTTCTGCTTCTGAAGCACACAAGCCCTTCGGCGAAAAGTGTACAGCTGACAGCTTGGCTTGCTCGGAGAAGACGACTGCACTCATTTTAATATGCACTCATGTGCTGCACGCCACTCTGACAGACTACGCACTCAGTAACATACCGTACCAGCCCCTAATAGTCTGATAATATCCCCCTTTGGGAACAGGTAGCACATATGCTGGGTGTCATAACTGTATGTAAACTGCCTGTCACCGTCTGTGGACTCTGTAATGCAGGGAAGTGCTCCAGGCTTGTTAGGATAATGATCTCCTTATCAAACCCTGCTTCACTCAGGCTAACAGCAAATATCTGTCTTGTATGCAGAGACTCAGACCCTTGCTACCCAGGATAACCGCAAATACCTCAGAAAGCAGGCAGCAACACTGTCCTCCCTGTCAGATGGGTTATCACCACAAAGGGCAGTATGGAACAATCGTGTTTAGCAGCAATACACTGTTTTGTTTTACAGGACATTGTTATTCCTGTAATGTATGCTTTCATTATTATTCATGCAGAGGCTTAGAGCAGGAGTGAACAGGGCAGGGCAGCGGTACTGTCAGTTGATTCATTATTTTATGGACACAGACTTGCAGAATTAAAGACATCAATCACCACCCGCATACATATACATGTATTTTTTTTATTGAGAACGGGCAATCATCGAGCATTGTTTACCTGACCTCAATTATTTTTAAGACTCATAATGATACCATGTGATAGACAGCTCATAGTCTGTAAAAGACGAAATACTCTCTCTTTTCTCTCTCTCTCTCTCTCTCTTTCTCCCCCCCTCTCTCTCACAGACAGACAGACAGACACACACACACACACACACACACACACACACACACACAGACACGCACACGCACACGCACACACACGCACACACACACACACACACACACACACACACACACACACACACACACACACACACACACACACACACACACACACACACACACACACACACACACACACAGACACTTTCTTAGCTTTGAACAAAGTCCCTTCATATAAAGTCTTCCAGATGTACAGTAAGTCCAATATATATTTGATCCCTTGCTGATTTTCTTGGTTTGCCTACTAACAAGCACATGATCAGTCAATACATTTTATGATAATATGTATTCTAATATGGAGAGAGAGAATATCAAAAAGAAAATCCAGAAATTAACTTGAGAGAATATATATTAATTAATTTTTATTTCATTGAGCAAAATAAGTACTATTTGATCCCCTGCCAACAGCCAACAGTTCTGGGCCCACAGACCAGATGGGCACTTCCGATCAACTTGTCATCTGAATTAAAGATAACCTGTATGTGGAAAAGCTCGCTCTTCTCCTGTCAGGATGACGTTGCAATTGGAGCGTCGGAGGATGGATGATCAGGAAACCGTAATCAAACTTCGAAGCGTTTTTATTTTCGACAAAACAAAGTGTGCACGTGGGCAACATACGACATAAACCCAAATTGGACTGGCAACTCAAAATACTCAATACAAAATCAAAGTCAAAGCCAGACTTCTGGCACTTTGTTATTGCGCTCAACAGCAGCTACTTTTTACATAATTTCTGAAGACAGCTCACTCCGGTAAACAGCTGCTTCGCCTATCTCGCTCACTCTCAACAATGAGCTGGGTTTTACATACCCTTCACTACGCAGGCAATTATTCAATTAACCAATGCAGACACAAAATCACAATTGGCCCATACCATTTCTCCAGGACCTTTCCAAAACAAAACGCCAGTTACAAAATCATACCGACAAACATTGCCCATTGTTGCCCACAGACTCCCCACACCAAACAGACATAATTCACAAACATTATAGGCCTACACAACATGAAACATTTAGAGTCCGATCATTCAACACATGTCCATTTCAGTGCTTGACATCACGCGATGGAAATGCTGCCACACCGTAAAAAATAGAATTACGCATTGTTCAAATAATTACATGTTCACAATTGAAATGAATTATTATAAACCAACAGAAAAATCCACATCAAACCGATAGGGTGCATCTCAGTGATGTGTGAATATAAAATAGTGAATATTGCCAATTGAAAATACATAATTGCCACAACTGTTTATTCAGCGCATGCGCTTGTTGGCCACGACACGGGGTTTCCTCCTCAGCATTGGAAGGGCTGGCAGGCAAAGAGGCAACCAACGTGTTTCAGTTTCACTGCAGTTGAAGTTTTCTCAACTTGGTTTGCAGGATGGCCAAATTTTGAAAAGGTACGTTTTTTAACAGGCTGTAAGCAAGTGTACAACATTGTGTCCTGTTCAAGAAGTAATTTAAAATGTCTGTGTGGGTTTTTATGAATGACAAGATTTCGTTTCACCATGTGCTAGTTTTGAACCAGTGTTTGCTAATGGGCTAGCTCATATGGAATTCACGTTAGCTAACTGTCGAGCGAATTCCTGCATGAATGTGACCATATTGGCTGTTTTTTTTATCTCATTTAAAAACCGTCAATGCATCTGTGGTACAATATATTTATATATATATATAACCAGCGTGGTATTTCTGATTTCACTTTGCACAATGTGTCATGTAATGGTTACAAGCCTGTGCACCTGGTAGTAGCCATGTCATTTGCTGGTAATGGTAACATTAAGGACTCAAAGTTCATGTCATCATAGTCTGTGTTTTTCTGTTACTGTTCAGCTGTTGTGGATAGTAGCGCGTGTCTGTAAGGCTGTAGGCTTTTTTTGTCTTTTGGTTTTGTTGATGCATTCACTTCTAACTTGTGCACATCAAATGAGCTAGCAATTAAAAGTAATCTTAATGCAATGTTATGTTGTTATGCTATGTGGCTCCTAGCACAAGGCTTTTTCTTATGGATGCTAAACTTATTTCAAAACATTCTTTCTGATTATGTTTTAGATAAGAGCATCACATCTCCCATGTTCCTCAAGCACTGTGGTGTGGCTGAGACCAGGACAATCTTCTCTAAGTGACACCAGGAGCTTCACCATAGGAGACCCCAATAGGGACTTGTGCCTTAACGTCACGCTTTGTAAGATATCACAAAGTTGCAATTTAGCAGTTGAATTTCACATTCAAATGTGAATGTTGTGATTTTTCAAGAAATGTGTTCTGAAAGGGACTTGTCAACAACACAATTCCTAGGAAATCAACATTAGAGGTGCACTGCAATGATTTTAGTTGTTCATTTGCAGAATTCAGGCCGCCCATTCACAAATTTGACCTTTTTTAACATACTCACCACTAAGCTTACTGGCCTATTGCATTGTAACTGTTCATTATGAGGTGGGGAAAATGCATTTTACATACACGAAAAAGGGGATGCTCTCCATGGTTTGCCATTTTGAATAGTTTATTAATATTCATGAAATGATAAATTTGGCAATAGGCAGGAATATTTCAATGAGCAGCATAGTTGCAATGCCTACTCTGGCCACAGTCTTACACAGTGCACCTTGAGTTTTTTGCCGTTCAAGTTATCAGATCATAGCTTACTGCTTAAAGCCATGTGTCCTGATTTTCTCTTAAACCAAAACATCACATAATTGAGCATCCGCACCTCGTACGCTGTTATGGCCCTTTAGTGGAACTATATATGAATAATATTCTCAAGGCATGATTGTCACAGTTGGGCATTGCTTGGCTAAGTATTATCATCATATTTCTTGCCATTATAGGTCCTTGAACGTAGAGAGCAGTGTCTGTGTTGAAATCATGGTTGCTGGCATCAATTAATTGAATCATTACTGTCCTTTGGCAGCTGGCCTTGTTGGGGGAAGGCTCTGGGTGACGCTGAGGAAGCATTGTTTTACGGATCATGGTGAGTCTTGCGTTATTGCCAAATAAGTCTCATGAATTCTAATTCTATAAATGTGTTTGTGTATAATTTATTGCACTGCTTCATAAAATAAAGGGAACACCTAAACAATGAAATGCAACTATCAGTCAATCATACTTCTGTGACACCAGCCTGTCCAGTTAAGCAATATGCATTGTGAATCAATTTTGCTTACTGTTCCTTTGGCTGAGTATTTCATCACATGTGCATTATGACATTGTCGTACACCTGAACGTGCATTTTTCGAAGAGCAGGTAAGAATTTACAAATTTGATTCTGCTGTAGACATCTGGTTAGATCTGGTTTTGTATGCTGAGAACCCTTCCATTGTTTGACCTGTACCTTTTTGTGCATGTTGCTTTGTGTATTTGACAGATTGATGCTGAGTTTTTTCGCATCACAAACAAGATGCTATTGAAGACCTTCAGAGCTGCAGTGGACAATTACACTCCCAAACTACTTCGTCTGTACCATGCCCGAAAAACAGCCTTTGGAAAGGCTATGGATGATGTCATGGCGAAGCTTGATGATGAGGTATGCTATGGTTGAAATTCTTAGCTTTTTGAAAGACTGCTCAAACCAGGCCAGGGTTTTTTAAAAACGTAATATTAAAAATAAAGCACATATCTTGCACTGCTTCAAAAACCTAAAAGGAGAAGCAAAGCAATGGAACTCCCAAGTCAGTTATACTCCTATGTCAGCTTGTCCAGCTAGAAGGCAACATCTTCTTCGTGCGAATTTAAGGTAGTGGGTAGAAATTAACCAAAAAATGCCCACAGTTATTCTGCTGTGGTGGCCACAGACAGTTTATCTTTCTTTCTGGCAGATCATTTTACAGAGAAGCGGTGTCGGATCACCCACTGAATTTGCTCAGGTACTGCTGCTCATCCAAAATGGCACTTCAACATGTGCTGTTGAACATGTCCCCTGGTGTGCTATCGTGTCCCCTGGCATCTCCTCCATACTCGGCACGCGACTGATGGGTACTGTACACATTAATGAGCCATCTTGGATGAGTACCATTAGCTGAGCAAATTCAGTGGGTGATCCACTGCATCATGATACCATCAGAGATATGAAACTGTATGCACATGACCAGAAAGATGTTCTGTGGATGCCACAGAAGAATAACTATTTTATGGGCATCATTTGGTTATTACCTCTAATTTCTATCCATTGCCTATTACATTTTCACAACAGAAGGCAAAGTAAATTCACATTGTGTTGCTTCCCAAATGGACAGGCTAATATCATAGACTGACTTGATGATTCACGAGTCTTGGTGCTTTGTTTTTGGTGTCAAATTTTGTTTTTGGAACAGTATAGTAATGCTGGGGAAAATGTTTAATATGGGAGTAGAAAGAAAATACATAAGTGAAACAATTTTTGCTATAAAGAAGTGTTTGAACTCTTAACTCTAACAAAACTATGTTGTGTTTTTTCCTGCTTTTTTGGCATAGACCTCAGGCACCGCAAAGATGCTGCTCTTCGAAGACTTCCAGTATTTCTCCGTGAGGACCCCAAGGAACTTTTCAAAGAGTGCCTTGTAAGTAGTCATTAGCATGAGACAGGAACTTTTTCCAACAAATCATATAATGGCATACAGTGCCTTCTTTATGTTTCATACTATGTACATTATACTCATGCATGTAGTACAGAGTAATAGAATACAATAGAAAATAGAACTGGAGATTTAGTGTAAGATGAGGCAATGAATAGAAGAGGGGTGGATGTCTTTGTTGATTCACCTGTGGCACCTGCCTATGGGCAACAATTCAAACTTCAGTGATGAGGCAACTGTCATTGATTGGGTGGGGGTAAATGCATAGAAATTCAAAGTGAATCATGCAGTGGCATTAGAGAGGGTTGAGTGGCAAAGACTGAATAAGTGAGTGAGTTTGTGTATGTGGTGGTACTGGCATTTCTCCTGGCATCCCCCCTATGCTCTGGACACTGCTGGGGGACATATTCTACATATTCAAATATTCTTGCCACACATTGACGTGCCACCTTTGACAACCACTAGCTGAGCAACTTCAGTGGATTATTCTGCCTCATTTAAACCTACATTGCAGAAGAAGGGGGGTGAGGTGAGGGTGGAATGGTCTGTGGATGCCACCTGCTGAAAAAAAACTATTTCTTGGGCATACTTTGGTAATTACCTCCAATTGATACTCATTGGTTGAAATTTACAAACTGTAAACAAAATGATTGCTTCCTTGCTGGTATGGTTGTCAGGGAGTTGCATTGCTTTCGGTTTGATGTTCCTTTTATTTTTATAATTCTAGTGTCATGTAATGGGACCCAGCCCTATGAGTTTTATCATGAGTAGGTGGTACAGGAGGGGGCAGAGCAGATTTACAAAGTCAATGTGAGTGTAAAAATCCTTTTTTGTGCTTTTGTTGTCTGCAGGAGGCCGATGCAGATGGTGTGGCTCTCCAGGGCGTGGCTGTGGGCAGTCTATATGTTGGCGAAGACTGTGGTCCAGGTACATCTACGCGAGTGCAAAACATTGCTGTCATCCTCGAGGAGAGGGTTGTTTTGCAAGATATCCCAGATAATCCAACTGCTCTGGCATACCTTTTTGGCTTTCTTTATGCCCCGAATATCTCCTACCTAAAGGCTCTGAAGTATACCTTCGATACTTTGCAAAATGTCTTCATGGAGATTGGTCCCAAATGTACAATCTCTGAAAAACAAACTGGCACTGTAAAACTGACGACGAGGCTGTATTTTGAAATGTGTGGTGGTTCCCTTGATGGCCTATGTTCCCACGTTGTTGGAGTACACTGTAACAAATAGCTGTTTATTTACGGAAATTCTGCAACAGCATTCTACTGTTTTTCGAAAAAACAGACAACTACTGTGAAAATATTACTTTGAGTCACATATTGAGCATAAACAGTAAGTACTGCACAATAGCAGTATTCGCCGTTGTGGAAAAAAACTAGAGATGCACCGGATCCTGATTTTTAGGATCCTGCCGGATACCAGATCCACTGAATAAGATCCTGCCGGATCCGGAACCGGATAGCGGATCCTACAAAAGGTTTGAAACATATAGTCTACTCGCACACGTGGGCCCTTTTTATTACGTTGGCGCAAACTATTGTTTAGACTCATTGGCTTATTGCCACACTGCCTTCAATAGCCGCTTCCAAAGGGATTTCACTCCGTGCAGTGATTGGGGTTGTGAAAGACTGAAAAGCCTAGGCTAGACATGCACCAGACCCTGATTTTTAGGTAACATGCCGGATACCGGATCCACTGCTTAAGATCCTGCCGGACCCGGACCCTGTGAAAAACTCTATTATCCTGACGGATCCGGATCCGGAACCGGAACCGGATCCGGTGCATCTCTAGAAAATAACAAGTTATTTTAGGCAGCACCATTGAAACCCATTCATCCTCCACTTGTCCGTGATCACCATCAAACTTCAATACCACCTGAAGAACTGAAGTCATTCTGACTGGTTAAAGATTATCTGATACTGTCAAGCATGATGAAACAATTTCTAAGGAAACTGCAATACTTAAAAAGTGCTTGATGCAGCAAAGTGTGAGTAGCACATGCATTTTGATAGTGATGAAAGTGTGAATGGCTGAAACATTTTAAGAACTTGTAACACTCTTGCAACAAGCAGCCCCATCTAAACCAATCTGCTAATCAGTGCCTGGCCTCACCTGAGTAGGGCTGTTATGCCATTATTCAATTACGGGCGTCACCTGCCAAGGGCCTGATGACTCTGGTCACATGGTACTCTTGCACCTGTATATAAATCTGGACTATCAACACTTCAGTTGCTTGCCTGCCTGCTGGCTGGCCTGCATGGCACAGCATAGCACTTGTTTGCCTACAAGCTTGCCTACAAGCTTGCTTACATGCTTGCACACTTTCCTCTTTGTGAAAGCTTGCTGTATGTGGCATCATTTGTGGCATTGTGGCATATAATATGCCTGCTGCAAATTAGGCATTGCTTTGAGAGCTAGCTTGTAGTGCTGCTTGTTTGCTGTGCTACTTGGTGCAAAATATTTTTTTAAAGACTGACCAATGCTATATTCATCATTGGCTCATCAAGAGATACAGTAAAAAGCCCACCTTGCACACTATCATTGTAACATAGCACTGCGTACTCTGACATTTTGTTCATGCCCACACTTTCAAAGGACCACCGCAAACCATTTTCTCAATACAGCATTGCACCATAGTATCATGCTCAAGGCACTCCAGTCATGGTGAACGATGGGAGGGTGGGGTGGTAACATGGCCAGGGTACCACAGTTATGGAGAATGATGGGTGGGGTGGGAAGTTGCCATGGCCATATTCATGAATACAACTATGACCCAGTATTTGCCTGTCATCACACAGTACAATTCAACTTTTTAACTGAAATGTACTGTTATATTTCTCTAGAGTACTGTTATTTAACAGTTCAATTGCTGCTGAAAAAATGTTATATACTGTGATACATTAAACAGCAATGAGCTGTATTTGATTTTTGGTGTGAAATAACAGTAGAATTACAGGTAAATATAATTGCCAGTAACTGCCGTTATTTTGCAGGGAAATTTTCTTAGAGTGTATGACTATTTCTGAGGGGAAAATGTGGAAGATATTTTAACAAACTTGCACTTTAAGAGTGAATACAAGGTTGTATTTTGAGATGTGTACTGGTTACGTCAAGTTGCCCTTGATGACCCATCTTCTCACAGTGTTGGTGGAGTATCGCTCAGTTTCACCTCCTTACTTGGGTTATACTAGTCTGGTTCTCACCGACGGTGCGGGTGTGTACACAAACTACCATCTGGTAGCGCTGCCATTAACATGCTCTTCTCGAGTCAGAAAATAAATGGTGCATTTATTGCAACTCACCACCAACATATTGCAACTCGCCACCAACAAATTCCTCCAAAAATGTTTTCGGTTAATCTCTAGAGTCAATATAGTCTATAATCTGTCCTGTGACTCATCAATGCGACCTGCCGTTGGTCTTTAAGCAATAAATGCTCAGTTTATTCTCTACTCGAAAAGTGTGTTAAGGGCAGTGCTATGAGACGGTAGTGTGTGCAACTCCGGTGCTCCGGAGTTACACTCGCACACCGCCGGTGAGAGCCAGGCTAGGGCTATACTGGTCTTTAAAGGCAAAATTCAGTAATTGAGTTCAAACTGAAAATGGTGTTCATTACACCACCTTTATGTTGCAACAAAGACTAGTGGTCCAAATGTGTCCCGTTTTCAGAGATCTTGCCATTTTAAATTTGAAGTAACTACAACATGCAGCCTAAGGCATTTTTCTCAGGTTGAATGTTAATGTAATTACTGCACTTTGCCTTTGTAGGGCAGTATAGCGTTTTCCCATCATTATCTTTTCTTTTACATTGTGTTTTACTTACCAGACATGTTAAACCTTATGGTACTTAGGTGCAGGCCCATGTTCTGAATTGGCAAATGTGTATTTAGGCTGTGTATGGGTCAATCAGTGTCTACCGTTAGAAGGGACGTCTCAAACTTGTAGCTTGTGTTTCAGAACAAGTAGAGAGCAAATAGATATGAATGGCATGACACCCCAATTACAACTGCATTTGTTATTGCAGCTTGGCCTGTGAAACCAAATGTAAGTACTGAAGGGCCATATTTTGTTTAAAGACACTAAACCCCATTTTGCCTCATATTCATGCTTAAAAAGACAGGAAATGGCTATGCTCTTAAATTGTATGAATACTTCTGATTCTGTTCAAAAGTACTTGTTGAAATAAAAACAAAATCAAAGTGTGAAGTTTGTTGTACATTATTGAAATTTTGTGAATGTCTATTCAGCAAAAAGACTATTCTGTGCTGGTATAATGAGGAATTGAAAATTGACTTAATTAAGAATTCTTAATAAACTTAACAGTGTTATCATAGTTGAGATTATCACGGGAACATCGTTGGCAAAACGAGCCGACTGTTCAGTAAAAAGACAAATTCGTGTTGGTAGAATGAGGAATTGAAAATTGACTGAATTAAGAATTCTCAATAAACATTACAGTATATTCATAATTGAGATGATCATGGAAACATTGTTGGCAAACCATACAATTTTAAATGCAGAAGGTTGCCCTGTTTTTTTAAATAGTCTCAACTATTTATTTTTTTTACAGTGCACAAAGGTGCGCGCTCCCATGTAGCAGTGTCGTGGAGAGGAGAATGCGATTCTGAGCGGTGTGTGTGCGCGCGTGTGTGTGTGCGTGTCCAACTGTACAGCTCTGCCCGCTCCTCGCGGTGCACAGTAATACACAAGTTCAGAAATAAAGTTCACCAAAATAAAGAGTGGTTTAAAATCAGTGAAAAGTGGCGAGGTCACCTTTTCACACTGTACATACTAACAAGCATAAAAGACACATTTAATCAGCAGAATCAGCCCATAGTATGAGTGAATCAATCGCACTACAACCTCACCAGGATGGGAAAGACCAAAGAGCGGTCAAAGGATATCAGCGACAAGATTTTAGACCTGAACAAAGATTAAATGAGCTACAAAGCCACAAGAAACAGACTGGGTATTAAGGACCCAACTGTTGATGCATTTCCTCCAAAATGTAAGGAATACAAAATGACCATCCATCAGCCTGTCTGGGGTTTTCTACAAGATTTGACCTTTTGTAGGGATTCGATAATCATGAGAACAGACAGAAAGCATGTAGCCTGTATGAGATGAACTAGGCAATGATATCAAAGCTACTGGGACCAAAATCACTGAAAAATCTATGGGTAGCACTTAACGCCACAGAGGATTAAAATCCTGTAGGGCACACATGGTACCTCTACTTCAGAAGGAACCTTTATAGTCCCACCTGAGGTTTGCCAACGAATATCAGACTGGTTTAGGATATGATAAGGAGGTGCTCTAGTCAGATGAAACCAAAATCAAGCTGTTGGGCATTAACACAATTCAATGTGTTTTGAGAAACAGAACTGCTGTCTATGATCCCAAGAACACCCTCCTCACCATCATGCATGAAAGTGGTATCATTATGGTTTGAGGGTGTTTGTCTGGCCAAGGCACAGGACAAAATCACATCGGCAACAAATGGAGGAAGGGAGACATGTACCGTGCAATCCTGAGTGCAAACGTCCTTCCCTCTACCACTAGACTGAAGGTGGGCCATTTTTGGATCTCCCAGCATGACAATAATACGGAACATACAGTCAAAGCAAAGAAGGAGTAGCTCAAGAAGAAGCAAATTAAAGTCATGAAATGGCCTAGACAGTCTCCAAACATTAACCCTATAGTAATTCTATGAAGGGAACTGAACCTCCCATTTGCCAAGCTACAGCCACAAACTATTAATGTTTTAGAGATAATCTGCAAAGAAAAATTGACAAAACTCCTGTCTATTACATGCACAAACATTGTCATCAACTAAAATAAGCATCTGACCTCTCTTCTAGAAAACTAGGGCTTTGCCACAAAGTTCTTTGTCGTCTTTAGCTAGAGGGGTCAAATACTTATGTGCCTACATTAAATAAAAATCAATTAAAATATATTCTTTAAAGTTATTTTCTGGAATTTCTTTTTGATATTCTGTCTCTCCATGTTAGAATACATATTATCATTAAATGTATAGACTGATCATGTTTTTATTAGTGGGCAAACCGGAAAACTCAGCAAGGGCTCAAATACTTATTGGGCTCACTGTATCTTCCTCAGTCACCACCCAGTTGAAATGCTGTTGGCCCTGACATGCTGCATATGCAGGCTTTGAATTGGAACTTCCTGTTTCATTTCCAAACTGCTTGTACAACAAGTCAAGTCTTTTTAAAGCTGTTTTCAGAGAGGCAAGGTTGATATTTGTCTTTTCATACAAACTTTTGCATTTGTCTATTTGGCATTTATTTAATGTATCCTTCTTTTCAAGATCTCCGATATTCCAGGTTGTTTTACGGCACTTTGTTAAACATTTTATCTAATAAAAAATGCTCTTCCGAAATATAGACAGGAAATAACTACAACAAGGCATGCGTGCGTGCATCTGTGCGCGCATTTGCATTTGTGTGAAGTCAGAAGGAGCAAGAATGAAGAAAATGAATATTGACATACTGATTTAGTTGCATGAATCTAACTTACAGCTTTCCAGTCATTACAGCTGTGAAGTCAACTCTGTGAAATGAATATGTACAGCAAAGCTGTAGATCTTCCTGTTTTTTAAGACCACCAATTTTACACTCGACAAATCTAAATATAATAAGCAAACATTTACTATTGGCTATCAAAGGCATGTGCAGTGATCTGCGCTGGCAGAGGCCTACATAAGGAATAAACCAAAAAGTTAATGCAACATACTAGTTAAAAGTTCCTTAAATAACCTTCAGTTTCCCCCTGTGGAGTAACTATGAATCAATTTCCCATACGTTCCCAGAGGAACCACATGTGTGAAAAAGGTTCTTGGAAGAACAACACAATTATGATGAAGGTTTCCTAGGCCTCTTTCCCACTGCCGGTTTTCTGGTAGGCCTACAGCTCGACACAGCGCGACTCGGCCACCACTTTTTGCTTTACAATTTGAGCTGTGCCGTGCCTAGTAGAAAAGCAAAAAGTGGCAGCCGAGTCGCGCTGTGTCAATCTGTAGTCCTACCAGAATAACGGCAGTGGGAAAGAGGCATTAGAGAACTCATGGGGTTCTTTGAGGAAACTTGAATCGGAATTCACCTTTTAAACAACATTGTGCCAAATCACCCTACTTTAACAACATTTTAATAAAAATGATAGGTAACACTTTATAATAAGTACCCATTTTTAGGCATTACTTAAGGGTTAATTAAGCCTTATTTTACCATTAGTTAACCCTTAGTGAATCACGAGTTAATCATTATGTAAGTATTATTTCTCATTTCCCAACTATTATCTACTACCATTAGTAAATTGTTAGTGTGTGCTGATGTAACGGTTCGCTAAGCAAAGTTAAACCTTAGTTAATCCTTATTTTTAACATTAATTGACCCTTAGTGAATCACGAGGAAGTCGTTATGTATGTGTTATTTCTCATTTCTTAACCATTAACTAATACCGTTAGCAAATGGTTAGTGTGTGCTGATGTAACTACTGGCTAAACAAAATTAAGCATTAGTTAACCCTTAGTGAATCACGAGTCAGTCATTATGTATTTCTGTGAAATTATTAAGTACTGTTAATTAATCATTCGTCTATGATGATTTAACTTTCTGATAAGCATTAGTCAACCATCATTAAAATGTCTGATAACCCACCTTTATTTATGAAAAAAACATTGTCTCTTTGTTGTCTCCTACCACCTAACCATTAACAAGTACTATTAGGCATGTATGGTAACGGTTTGTAAACTCTTGCTTTAGCATCAGTGAAGTCTTATTTAACCCTTTTGTAATGGTTAGTGTGTGATGACTGGTAGCATGGCAAACAGTAGGCCTAGGCCTAAGTTGAGGCTCATGTGACTGCCCCTCATGGATGTTTCTGGACGTTAACAAATGACTTGTTAAGCGTTGCTTATGCATTATCAAGGAATTACGAACCAGTACTTATTTATATCTGGGGAACTGATCTAAAGTGAAAACCTTTCCATGCTTTCCAAAAACGTTAACAAATGACTTCTTAAGCATTGCTTATGCATTATCAAGGAGTTAAAACTCATTAAGTAAGTATATCTGGAGAACTGATCTAAAGTGAAAACCTGTTATGGCTTTACAACACATTAACGAATGACTTGATAAGCATTGCTTATGCATTACCAAGACGTTTCAACGCATTACTAACGCATATCTGGGGAACCTTTTAAGTGAAAACATTTCCATGCTTTCCGAAACACTAACAAAGGACTTGGTAAGCATTGCTTATGCATTATCAAGGATTTATAACCCATCACTTAGCTATATCTGGGGAACTGTTCTAAAGTGAAAACCTTTCCATGCTTTCCGAAACGTTAACAAATGACTTGATAAGCATTGCGTAAGCATTATCGAGAAGTTTCAACACATTAATAACGCATATTTGGGGAACTTTTTCTGTGAAAATCTTTCCATGCCTACTTAAGTAGGCCTATATCTGGGGAACTTCTCTGAAGTGAAAACCTTTCCATGCTTTCCAAAACATTAACAAATGACTTTATAAGCATTGCTTATGCATTATCAAGGAGTTACAACTCATTACTTAAGTATATCTGGGGAACTGATCTAAAGTGAAAACCTTTCCATGCTTTACAAAACGTTAACAAATGATTTGTTAGGCATTGCTTATGCATTAACAAGAAGTTACAACTCACTACTTGCGCATATCTGGGGAACTTTTGAAGTGAAAACCTTTCCATGCTTTACAAAACGTTAACAAATGACTTGTTAAGCATTGCTTATGCATTATCAAGGAGTTACAACTCATTACTTAAGTATATCTGGGGAACTGATCTAAAGTGAAAACCTTTCCATGCTTTACAAAACGTTAACAAATGATTTGTTAGGCATTGCTTATGCATTAACAAGAAGTTACAACTCACTACTTCCGCATATCTGGGGAACTTTTAAAGTGAAAACCTTTCCATGCTTAACTTTGCTTAGCGAACCGTTATATCAGCACACACTAACCATTTACTAACGGTAGTAGATAATAGTTAGGAAATGAGAAATAATGCTTACATAATGATTAACTCGTGATTCACTAAGGGTTAACTAATGGTAAAATAAGGCTTAACTAACCCTTAAGTAATGCCTAAAAAGGGGTACTTATTATAAAGTGTTACCCAGATTCTAAGGGCCCAACAGCACTGAGAGGGCCCCTGGAAGGATGCTGATAACATCATTTGTCATTTTGGGGGCCCAAAATTTGAATCTTTCATGGGGCCCAACATTTTTAGCGGCGCCCCTGGCTAACAATTGTTTGATTTTGCTTTGTACATGCCTTAC
>NC_085864.1:49553933-49558933 GCF_034702125.1 Engraulis encrasicolus
ATTTAAGATTATTCATGAATGGACAGAAGGAAAATCAGTGAGCAATGTACTGCACTGGGTGCATAGCTTAGTCCAGTGATGCCATGGTGTTCTGAGTTCGAGATGTTTGGTGTTCTGGCTTAGGCAATTAAAAACAACTGAGTATTCAGAAGTAAGAGATGCAATTTTGCTTTTGTTTTTAAATGTCCCACAGACAGGAAGGGAAAGGAAAGGGGAATCAAATTGTAGAGTTGTGTAGAGTAGCGTAGAGTAGAGCAGAGCAGAGCAGATTAAGTGGAGTAGAGTGGTGTAGAGTAGTGTAGAGTGGAGTAGAGCAGAGCAGATTAAGGGAAGTAGAGTGAAGTACAGCAGTGGTTCTTAACCTTTTTTTCTTAATACACCCCCTTACCAGTGCGGAAGACAAGCCGTGCACCCCCAACCCAAACTTCTACACGTGTATTCACACGAAAAAAAATCTTTAAGTGATGTCAATGTTTGTGTACTTGAGCTTTTACAATGATTCTGGCTTTGAGCAATTAATCAATACCTTAATGACTATACATGGGGACCGAAATTTGGTTTGGTTTAATTTGCTCTAAATTTAGCCTAATTATTATGTTTGCAAGCAGAATTTTGGTCAAAACCTTAACGCAAAAACAAATTCTGCGCACTCCCTGCAATCTCTGCCGCATCACCAGGGGTTGCCCAGACCCCAGGTTAAGAAGCACTGGTGTAGAGTAGTGTAGGTTAGAGTAGAGTAGTGTAAAGTAGAGTAGTGCAGATTGGAGTAGAGTTCAATAATCTGGACCCTGGAGAGAGAAAGTCACTCACAGGAGGTCGAATGCACATACCAGGAGGTCTGTCAAAACTTGCCTAAAATATTGGGGATGCTGTGGCGCAGCACACTAAGCCACCCACACTTAGGCTTGCAAGCCCATGGGGACCACGGTTCGAGTCTGGACGGGGTAATTTCCCAACCGTACCCCATCTCTCTCCACACTCACTTCCTGTCGCACCTTCACTGTCCTATCCCAAATAAAGGCCCAAAAAGCCCATAAGTATATCTTTAAAAAAAAACTTGAAATACTTAAACTGAAATGCTTGCCGGAACAAACTTCTGCTTGTCTCTCTCTTTTCCTCTGGCCCCAGGAGAAGGACTGGCGGAGCCTGTAACCCCCTTAGCATTGACGTGGAAGAGGACTTTCAGTTATAGTTTCTCCCAATCCCCTTTCCACTAATATTTAAATAAAACTTATGTGCCTTGGTGCCACAAAACCTGCCTCTGTCTGCTCCGTTCCATCCACCTTTTGTTTAACTGAAGGCCAGGTGGCCACAACACACACACGCACGCACGCACGCACGCACGCACGCACGCACACACACACACACACACACACACACACACACACACACACACACACACACACACACACACATTAATCGAAAGATGACCTCATATCAACATGTCATATGCAGTATGCTTGATATTCGAGAGCAGTGTGTGTCTATGTGTGTGTGTGTGTATGTGTGTGCGTGTGTGCCCGTGTGTGCCTGTATAGTGTGCATGTGCTTGTGTGTGTGTGTGAGTGTCAGTGAGTGTGAGGGTGTGTGTGTGCGTGTGCATGTGCATGCGGCGTGTGTGTGTGTGTGTGTTTGTGAGCGAGAGACAGCGCATTCTAGGTGAGAGATGAGATCTGACATGACCTTGCTGTGCGGTGCCCTGGCAGAGGCCTGTGTGTGTGTGTGTGTGTGTGTGTGTGTGTGTGTGTGTGTGTGTGTGTGTGTGTGTGTGTGTGTGTGTGTGTGTGTGTGTGTGTGTGTGTGTGTGTGTGTGTGTGTGTGTGTGTGTGTGTGTCCGGCAAGTACTTGTTTCTCATAAGAGATATGTATGTATGTGTCAATGCCTCATGAATAAACCAAGGTGCCTCCAGACCGCCCATACAACCAGTCCACACGCACGCACGCACACATACACGCATGCACACACGCACGCACGCACGCAGGCACACACACACACACACACACACACACACACACACACAGCCTATCACGTGTGTAAGCATGTGTGTGTGTATGTGTATCCAAATCTGGGGTGCATTTCTCAAAGCCAAAGTTGCTTACTACATTAGCTGGTTTGCTTTTTCAATGCATTTTCCCATTGGCAATTACCGAAGTTGCTAACAGGCTAACGACTTCTCTTTTGAGAAATGCACCCCTGAACCGTCAATCAAAATGGGAAGTAAAATTGGAAATAAATAAAATGAAATCCTTAACCATCTAAGATGAAAACGCACCTGCAGTCAAATATTTTCCCTCCATGTTGATGAATTGAAGAGCATTTCTGTGTGCGTGTGTGTGTGTGTGTGTGTGTGTGTGTGTGTGTGTGTGTGTGTGTGTGTGTGTGTGTGTGTGTGTGTGTGTGTGTGTGTGTGTGTGTGTGTGTGTGTGTGTGTGTGTGTGTGTGTGTGTGTGTGTGTGTGTGTGTGTGTGTGTGTGTGTGTGTGTGTGTGTGCGCGTGCGTGTGTGCATGTGTACGCGCACATATTTTCCCTCCATCTTGATGAATTGAAGAGCATTTCTGTGTGTGTGTGTGTGTGCGTGCGTGCGTGTGTGCGTGTGTGCGTGCGTGTGTGCGTGTGTGCGTGCGTGCATGCGTGCGTGCGTGTGTGCGTGTTTTTCCTCCATCTTGATGAATTGGAGATGCGAAAACAGCTGACTCATTTCCCGCTCTGTAACAACAATCTCTCTCTCTGTCTCTCTGTCTCTCTTCCTTTTCTTTCTTTTTCACCTCTTCCGAAGTGATGGGTGAGCTTTCAGTAGCATTCACACCTGCATACTCATTCACACACACACACACACACACACACACACACACACACACACACACACACACACACACACACACACACACACACACACACACACACACACACACACACACAAACTGGTAAATGGCAAATGGGAGAGAGAGAGAGAAAGAGAGAGAGAGAGAGACAGAGAGAGAGAGAGAGAGAGAGAGAGAGAGAGAGAGAGAGAGAGAGAGAGAGAGAGAGAGAGAGAGGAAGAATAAATGATCCGTCTGCCTATGTGGTACAGCTGTGGACCGCGTGACAAATTCATCTTCAGCTTACGGATGTGTGTTTTATTTCTACATCTGTTTGCTTGTTTCCCACTCCTCCTTCCTCTCCTCCTCTTTGCTCTTTTCCTCCTCCTCTCACATCTGTCCTCTTTCTCCTCTTTGCTCTTTTCCTCCTCCTCTCTCATCTGTCCTCTTTCTCCTCTTTTAGCGTCTCTCCTCATTATTTTCTTTTCTTCTGTCCTCCTTCCTCCTTTTCCTTTTATTTTCTTACATCCTCCTCTTCTTCGTTTCCTCATCCTGCTTATTGCACATTGAGAACTTTTGAGCGGAGCTGGAGCTGACACACACAAACGCACACACACACACACACACACACACACACAGACACACACACACACACACACACACACACACACACACACACACACACACACACACACACACACACACACACACACACACACACACACACACACACACACACACACACACACACACACACACACACACACAATTCTGTTGTTTAGTGTGAAAGAAAACATGTTTTTGCCTGCCGCAAGCAAAATGTTTGTGAGGTTAAATGAAAGTGCCAAGTTTTGGAATTGCTTGAAATTGTTCTGAAAGAGCTGAAATATTGTGTAATATGTGTACATATTGTAGTGTGTGTGTGTGTGTGTGTGTGTGTGTGTGTGTGTGTGTGTGTGTGTGTGTGTGTGTGTGTGTGTGTGTGTGTGTGTGTGTGTGCGTGCGTGCGTGCGTGCGTGCGTGCGTGCGTGCGTGCGTGCGTGCATACGTGTGTGTGTGTGTATCCTGTGCAAGAAATGTGTCATGCCATGTCACATGTCAAGGATGAAATATGATAAAATATTCTTCCACTCTTCCAGACATAGCTGCATACAGGTTCATACATTTGTGTGTGTGTGTGTGTGTGTGTGTGTGTGTGTGTGTGTGTGTGTGTGTGTGTGTGTGTGTGTGTGTGTGTGTGTGTGTGTGTGTGTGCCTCTGTGTGTGCCTCTGTGTGTGACGTGTAGACGTCATTGTCATCGTGTTCCATGGCGTGTCACATGTCAAGGACAGAATGTCCCCCATCGTTCAGCAGCCACCACTCACTTTTACTCATCCTACTACAGCTGCACACAGAGCTGTCACACGGTGTGTGTGTGTGTGTGTGTGTGTGTGTGTGTGTGTGTGTGTGTGTGTGTGTGTGTGTGTGTGTGTGTGTGTGTGTGTGTGTGTGTGTGTGTGCATACATGTGCGTGCGTGTATGTGTGTGTGCGTGCGTGTGCGTGCGTGCGTGCATGCGTGTGTGTGTGTGTCTGTAATGTGGACAAAGGATGACATTGTCATGTCGTGTCATATGTGAAGGACAAAATGTCCCCCATCATCCAGCTGCAGCCACCACTTAGACTCACAGTGTGACACAAGCTCCTGTCAAGCACATGGTGGTCCCTGTTGGAGTCACTTTGTACTATAATATAAGTAAGTGCAGGTGAACTGCAGACGGTGAACAGCATTGGAAACAGTGAATCAGCATTATGACACACCTAACGTGGGTGGAGAGCATGGTTGGACTGGTCATCAGGCCTACTGGTCTTTTGCCCGGTGGACCGCTGATGTTTTTGGCCTGTCCTTCCACTTTTTATAAAATGGTATCAGTCCTCATGCTGCTACAGCAAAGCTCTCAGCATCAGATTTACATATTATTTTGGCTCTTGTGGTCCAAATAATTCATATTATTTCACTAAAAGTCATGGTCTCTTACTCTCTCAATGCCGGGCAGACTGAAAATGGCCCGGCCTGATTTTTGGCCCAGCATGGGAAAAGGGTAGTAAAATAAAATGTGCAAGTGAAAAGCAAAAAATATACTAAATTCCAGATAAGCATCTGGCTAGGCACAGAAATAGGGCGTGAATTACCTCTCAGTAGGTTGCCACCTTTTACG
>NC_085864.1:49563933-49571433 GCF_034702125.1 Engraulis encrasicolus
TTCGGGTTATGTTTACCCACATTATCAGTCCCACCTTCTTGGGACACCTAATCAACCTGAATGTCAGGCTGAGATGTTAAGTGCTGTTGGAGGACTAGTATGTGAACAACTGCCATTTGTATTGATTTCTGGTTGTTGAATTGCAGTCCAGTAATCAATAATTAGCTGAATATCTACTTGGGATCAGGTATTGCCTACTGATGGAAATTAATGACATGGTCAATATATATTTATAATAAATCAATCCTGCATAATACCGGTACACATGCAACACACAGATTCTTGAACGGGAAGATTCGGTTTGCAAAACAAGATAAGTCAATGATTATTATGTATGAATTGAAAATTTCTTCCACATCACCCTGAGTAGACCTATATATTCAGTCAGTCCTGTATACTGCATGTGCTGCCCCAAATCAGAATGAGTTGGTGCACTTTTTTATTCATAATTTACAATAATTTTAAAAACACTCACTCCATACCTGAGGTAGAGAATTGCTCAAAGGCATCATATCAGCAGCAAACAGGGGAAAATACTGTTTTTAATCATTTGAAACTACCAACACGACTCCATCTACAGTGAAGATTGGGTTGAATGTTCCGGAGTGTGATGGCATTTCAGGTTATTTTAACCCACATTATTTAGCAGTCTCATCAACCTCAATGTCAGACTGGGATGTTAAGTGCTGTCAGAAGACTAGTACGTGAACAGCTGCCACTTGAACACTTAAAGTTTTCTTTTGCTATTTCGAAACATGTCAGGTAAAAGATAAAAACTTTTACATGTCTTAAGGCAAAAGAAACCCCTAAGTGTTTAAGTTAAACAGTTAGACATAATGACATATAAACTTAATACAGCTGCCTCTTGGATTGATTTCTGGTTGCTGAATTGCAGTCCAGTAATCAATAATTAACTGAATACCTACTTGGGTTCGGTTATAGCCTACTAATAGAAATTGATAACATGGCCGAAATACAAATAAAATAAATCAATCCTGCATAATTTCGGTACACATGCAAACCATACATTACCAAACAGCATACAGAATTTTGTATTGAGCTGGAAGATTGAGTAACAATCGCAAAACAAGACAAGTTAATGATTACTAGATTCATGTATTATACATGAATCTTCCAGTTCAATATAAGAATCTGTATGCTGTTTGGAAATGTAAGTTTTTGCTGTAGCAAAATTATGCTGGATTGAGCAACATCATGCCTAACTCTTACCGCAAATCCTCTGTTACAACTTTATTGTAACCCAACAAAATTGTTAGGACCAAGTATTAATATGTTACTTAAGCAATGTTGCAATGTTGTTATGATGACGTTGCGTGTTTTCAGCAAAGAGTGAATAGGCCCGTCTATGGACCCATCTGCACTTAAGAGGCTACCATTAGTGCAGGTAATGCTGGTGCTTAGCATTACTAATGTATGCAACAGTTACTCTAGTCCAACACAAACCAAGCAAAGACCAAAAGTGTGGAGATTACCTCAGAGGTGAGGCCTGAGGCCATGGCTTTCTTCTATACGCATGATCCAATACAAACCAACCAAAGACCAAAAGTGTGGAGATTACCTCAGAGGTGAGGCCTGAGGCCATGGCTTTCTTCTATACGCATGATCCAATACAAACCAACCAAAGACCAAAAGTGTGGAGATTACCTCAGAGGTGAGGCCTGAGGCCATGGATATCTTCTATACGCATGATCCAATACAAACCAACCAAAGACCAAAAGTGTGGAGATTACCTCAGAGGTGAGGCCTGAGGCCATGGCTTTCCTCTATGCCTTCAGGCACTAATCAACTGAGAAATGCGGACAAGGAGCTATTTACACTGATTAACACTGATTGGTCCATGCCCTACGGAAGCTTTACACTGATTGGTCCATACTCTACGGATGGTTTTGGATGCATCCTAAGTGAAATTATCAATGTTGAATAAATCAGAGTTGATGACAGCCCATCTCTGAAGACAGAAGAAATATGACAAAAGCCTACTTCTCATGACAAAAAGTGTTATTTTAGACTTTATGTCCTCTCCTATGTGTACACAGCAGTTTTGTGTCTAGTTAAATGACACAATTAATTTAAAAGCAGAGCAGATAACACCTTAGAAGTTTTTGCTCTAATCAAGCATGTGTTCCTGCCACCTTGTAAAGTGAGTGAGTCTAGTGCATGCTACTGGCACCTTGTTAGCAGGGCGAGTGGATTTGCATATTTCAACTTAAATTACATTTTCCTAGAAATCCACTTAAAGGACTTCTTAATGTTTTCACTTCTTGTTCTTTCTTCTGTTTCAAGCAATTACACTTTAGTGTGAGGGCTTCTGCACCTTGATGCTTTTTTTCTCTCTCTTTTGAGCTCAAAGAAGTTTTTTTTCTATTCTGTGATAATTTTGTAAATGTTAATTGCAAGTGTACTTTTAGATGACATGAATCAAATGCAAAACACTGCATTGTCCCTTTTTAGATACTATGAGTAACTATCTTGCACGTAAGCACGCACGCACGCACGCACGCACGCGCACACACACACACACACACACATACACATACACACACACACACACACACACACACACACACACACACACACACACACACACACACACACACACACACACACACACACACACACACACACACACACACACACAAACCCGATCCAATCTACTCCCTCCATGACTTTAGCACTGAAAAAACCCAAGCCACCCAAACTTTGAAACCACATGAAAGACATATATTCTTAAGTTGGTTCTTTTTTTCCAAATATCCAAATATAAGTCTGCCAACACATTATACCTTTACATCTTCCTGGTCCAGACATGCACAAAGGATGATACTGCTGCAGCTGCTGCCGCCTGATGTGGGAAGCCAAGAGAACAGAGATGTACAATATGCTGGCCTTGCATTAAATTCCTACACAGGCTTCCTCCGTCAGACAGAAACGGTCTAAATGCAATAGAGAGAATAGATAATCTTTGCCTCAGAGGCTGGATGGCTGAAAGACATGGCCAGACAGACAGACTGGGGCTGAGCTGAGGGAGAACTATAGTTATGCTGATTAGGCCTGTAGACTGACAGACCAATGCAAAAAGTCACCTACTCGCGAGAGGAGTGTAGCACATAACACAGACACAGAGACAGACAGACACACACACACACATACACACACACACACACACACACACACACACACACACACACACACACACACACACACACACACACACACACACACACACACACACACGCACGCACGCGCTATCACTTCAATCTCCTCGGTTCCTCCCACCTGCTGCCACAAAGAAAACCACAACCCCAATATCGCGTTATTATTTTATGTGCGAGAACCACAAGCCCAATATCGCCTCTCATTCTTCTCTTATTTTTCAGCTGTTATTTATTTATTTATTTAGAACTTTTTCATATTTTTTGAAGGGCGTTTTTGTTAACAAGGCCGCTGACAGCTGTTGAAATGCTTCATTAGCTACGTCCACTTGTGAAAATAAATAGCCCAACGGCAGCAGGTCTGCGGTCCTAACACGGATGCTTAGCTTTATTTGAATTCGCCGCGATTAGTTTGTCACCTTTTTCAACCCTCCTGAGTTTGCAGGTATGCTTATTTAATACACTGTAATGAGAACCCAACTCTGGGCAGCCATGGCCCAATGGTTAGAGCGTAGGCCTTTAGATCAGAAGGTTGCATGTTCAAATCCCACCCTTACCAGTCAAGTTTCATCCATGGCTGAAGTGACCTTGAGCAAGGCACTTAACCCCACATTGCTACAGGGCCTGTAACCCAGTGTTCCCCTACCTTTTTTGTCTTGAGTACCCCCTAGCCCCTTCTGCCATACCATGAGTACCCCATCCCTCATGCTCCATATCCCAGTGTGACTATGCTCCATACATAGTACCACCTGCAGTGCAGGTGCACGTACCCCTGGTTGGGAAACACTGCTGTAACCAATACCCTGTACCTAACTACCTGTAGGTCGCTTTGGATACAAAAGCGCCAGCTAAGTGTAATGTAATGTTCCCCCACCCCACTCCCTGGGCCTGGGACCACTGACCTTTTTGTTTCCCACCCCCCTGTTGGCTTCCCTACGTTGTCGGCAGTGTAAGCAATAATACTTCAACTTCAAGTGTGCTGCAATACAGCTGTGTGCATGCTGTTCTCTTCTGTTCATGATTGCTTTTATGGAAATTTGATTTGTCATTGCCCTCTGTAGAGCAGCTTACGTCCAGTGCCACTGCGGGTGCAACCCGAGTAATTTACCACTCACTGCATGGTTTTTACTATTTCATTTCCATAGCAATCGGTGCTTGAAATGAAGTGTTATGCTGTTTTCCTGAACAGTAAGAAAGCTGACTAAGAAAAGCATTGCTTACCGTCGTGGAGCACAGAAGTGGTCTGTGGATGAGTGAGTTGGATAGGAGAGAGATGGAGCACTGACAGAAGTGGAGAAGACTGGAAACGGGAAGAGGATAAGTGAAATTTCAATTTCACTCTCATACACATACAGAAGTGTAAATTTGTCTACTGCTTCGGCTGGACAATCAATGTACAATGCATTTCCACTTCCACTTGTGCAATACATGAAGCAACGAAGCTAAACAAAACAACTGTGTCTTTGCCGAGTCCTATTCTGTTTACACATTTGCATACCCATTTTGAATAGAGCTGAAACTTTCACTAGCATGTAGAGATGCACCGCATCCTGATTTTTAGGATCCTGCCGGATAACCGATTCACTACTTAAGATCCTGCCGGATCCGGAACCAGATACCGGATCCTATGAAAGGGTTGAAACACATAGCCTACTCGCATATGTGGGCCCTTTTTATTACGTTGGCTCAAATTATTTTTCAGACTCATTGGCTTATTGCTTCCAAAGGGCTTTCACTCTATGCAGCGATTGTGGTTGTGAAAGACTGACTGAAAAGCCTAGGTTACGTAAGAACTAGAGATGCACCAGATCCTGATTTGTAGGATCCTACCGGGTAGCTACATGCTACACGGATCCATTGACTTTCACTAGCTTAGCGACATATTACCTCTTTTAACTTGTCTTAGAGCAAGACAACGCTTCACATGAAAAATAAGACACTTTACCACCTTTATAAACCCTGGCCAACTATTTTAACTGTATTAAGCCCGAAAATAGTGGCATACCCCTTTAAATGAAGTTAATGCCTGAATAAACATGACCTTAAAGGATGTCACAATTGCCCCAAACCTGCTGTTATTAATCAATAGGCTAAGATCGATTTTAAAGTCTGTTTGGCCATCACACTATGTTGACGACTCCAGGACCTCTGACAGCTATTGACAGCTCAGGACCCCCATTCCAATGTGATGCATGTAATGAGGACCAAAATTGGTGCCCCTCTTCTGCCTGGGCCCCGGACAACACCCCCAGACCCCAACACACACACACACACACACGCACACACACACACACCTCGCAGTCAAGTTGATAGTGCATGCATTAGGTGATACACTCTCAGAAATAAGGGTACAGAACTCATCGCTGTGGCAGTACCTTCAAGGGGATTTGATTGGTACCCCCAAAAAAGATGTGCGCTCAGTCTCTTGCAATGTTGACCAATGTGCATCTGTCACCTCGTTTTTGAGGTACCACCCAAGCAATGCATTGGTACTCCCCCTTGAGGGTACTGCCACAGCGACGAGTTCTGTACCCTTATTTCTGAGAGTGTAGCAGAGGTGCATATAATCTGACAGCGATTTCAAAAGGCATTTTTGTATTGCACTGAACTTTAAGCTGAAGTGAGGACCAAAATTGGTGCCCCTCTTCTGCCTGGGCCCCGGCAGCATCCCCGGAACGCAACACACACACACACACACACACACACACACACACACACACACACACACACACACACACACACACACACACACACACACACACACACACACACACACACACACACACAC
The DNA here is from genome assembly GCF_034702125.1 of Engraulis encrasicolus. Classification (NCBI taxonomy): domain Eukaryota; kingdom Metazoa; phylum Chordata; class Actinopteri; order Clupeiformes; family Engraulidae; genus Engraulis; species Engraulis encrasicolus. Next base: position 49,569,895 of record NC_085864.1, read on the forward strand.
ACACACACACACACACACACACACACACACACACACACACACACACACACCAATCAAGCTGATAGTGCATGTATTAAGTGATAGCATGTCAAATGCTGTTTTTTGCATTGGACTGAACTTTAAGATGAAGCCCAAGTTTTATATTTGGACTGTGTGCGATGACAACTAAATTATCATGTCTGGTGGGCTCATCTTGGCTGGGGTGGGAAATAAGTACATGCTGCCACAATGACAGGTGCGTTCTGTGCAGCTATAAATGCCAAAACCTGCATTGCCCAGGTGGGCACAGTCTCTCTGTGTAGACGCTTTCTCTTATCAGGTATTAGCATGTATCATGTGGGAGTTATGAATGCTGTATGTGTCATTACAGTCAGCTCAGAGGAGCAGTAGCTTTAGCCATGTAGACTTGATTTTCCTTTGAATGAGTTAGGACATAGAAGCGCATTAGCACATGTTACTGTTCATGCATGCCTGGCTGTGTGTGTGTGTGTGTGTGTGTGTCAAGGTATTTCTCAAAACCTAGTCTGCACACTTCCAAGTGTACTCAGCCTAATTAGTCATGCCCTGTGATTGGATACTCCATAGAGTTCACCAATGAGTATCCAATCACTGGGCGTGACTAATTAGGCTGAGCACACTTGGAAGTGTGCAGGCTAGGTTTTGAGAAATACCCTACGTGTGTATGCATATGCATGTGTGCCTGGCTGTGTGTGTATCTGTGTGCCTGTGTGTTGGATGTTGAACCTACAGCAGAAAACTGTCTCCCATGCCCTCAAGAAGACCACACACACACGCTGAATGAACCATATCTATCTCCCATGCCCTCAAGAAGACCACACACGCTGAATGAACCGTATCTCAGATGCCACATCTAATCTCAATCAGCTCCCTCTGGGTCTAACGGACAGTGTTGCCAGATGTGTCTGATCAAATCCCGCCCAAAAGGTTCTCAAAGACCGCCAAATGCACAAAATTCCACCCAAAATTAAGAAATTACATTGACTCCTATGGGCCCAAAACGCCAAATGGCCATTTTTTCCTGTTTTTACCCGCAGACGCCCAAGTAGCCCAATTGGGTGGGCACCCGCCCAGTCTGGCAACACTGTCTAACAGACAGCTTTTTCAAAAGAGTCTCCTATCTCCAAGAAAAAAAGTCTATAACATCTCAAAGAACTCCTCACCCTCACCACCTGCCGACTCCTCTCGTCCCTCTCTGCACTTGTGGTATTGGCTGTGTGTGTGTGTGTGTGTGTGCCTGTGTGCTTGATATTGGCTTGGACGTATAGCACAGCACTATCTCCCATGCCCCCAAGAAGAGCACACATGCAGAACTGAACCATATCTCAGATGCCAAATCTCAACTTGACCAGCTCCCTCTGGGTCTAACGGCCAGTTTTTTCAAAAGACTCTCCTATCTCCAAGAAAAAAAAACTCGTTTTCAAAACAACTCTTTACCCTCACCTTCCGCTGAGTCCACTTTTCTGCTCCTTCTTTGCACTTGGGTATTGAATGGTAGACACACTCTTTGAAATGTCCTAT
>NC_085864.1:49576433-49581433 GCF_034702125.1 Engraulis encrasicolus
GTAACACTTTATAATAAGTACCCCTTTTTAGGCATTACTTAAGGGTTAGTTAAGCCTTATTTTACCATTAGTTAACCCTTAGTGAATCACGAGTTAATCATTACGTAAGTATTATTTTTCATTTCCTAACTGTTATCTACTACCGTTAGTAAATGGTTAGTGTGTGCTGATATAACGGTTCGCTAAGCAAAGTTAAGCCTTAAATAAGCCTTATTTTTAACATTAATTAACCCTTAGTGAATCACGAGTAAGTCGTTATGTATGTGTTATTTCTCATTTCTTAACCATTAACTAATACCGTTAGTAAATGGTTAGTGTGTGCTGATGTAACTACTCGCTAAACAAAATGAAGCATTAGTTAACCCTTAGTGAATCACGAGTCAGTCATTATGTATTTCTGTGAAATTATTAAGTACTGTTAATTAATCATTCGTCTATGGTGATTTAACTTTCTGATAAGCATTAGTAAACCATCATTAAAATGTCTGATAACCCACCTTTATTTATGAAAAAAACATTATCTCTTTGTTGTCTCCTACCACCTAACCATTAACAAGTACTATTAGGCATGTATGGTAACGGTTTGTAAACTCTTGCTTTAGCATCAGTGAAGTCTTATTTAACCCTTTTGTAATGGTTAGTGTGTGATGACTGGTAGCATGGCAAACAGTAGGCCTAGGCCTAAGTTGAGGCTCATGTGACTGCCCCTCATGGATGTTTCTGGACGTTAACAAATGACTTGTTAAGCGTTGCTTATGCATTATCAAGGAATTACGATCCATTACTTATGTATATCTGGGGAACTGATCTAAAGTGAAAACCTTTCCATGCTTTCCAAAAACGTTAACAAATGACTTCTTAAGCATTGCTTATGCATTATCAAGGAGTTAAAACTCATTAAGTAAGTATATCTGGGGAACTGATCTAAAGTGAAAACCTGTTATGGCTTTACAACACATTAACGAATGACTTGATAAGCATTGCTTATGCATTACCAAGAAGTTTCAACGCATTACTAACGCATATCTGGGGAAGTGAAAACATTTCCATGCTTTCCGAAACACTAACAAAGGACTTGGTAAGCATTGCTTATGCATTATCAAGGAATTACGAACCATTACTTAAGTATATCTGGGGAACTGATCTTAAGTGAAAACCTTTCCATGCTTTCTAAAAACGTTAACAAATGACTTGATAAGCATTGCGTAAGCATTATCAAGAAGTTTCAACGCATTAATAACGCATATCTGGGGAACTTTTTCTGTGAAAATCTTTCCATGCTTTCCAAAACATTAACAAATGACTTGATAAACGTTGCTTATGCATTATCAAGGAATTATAACCCATTACTTAAGTATATCTGGGGAACTGATCTAAAGTGAAAACATTTCCATGCTTTCCGAAACACTAACAAAGGACTTGGTAAACATTGCTTATGCATTATCGAGAAGTTTCAACGCATTACTAACGCATATCTGGGGAACTTTTTCAGTGAAAATCTTTCCATGCTGTCCAAAACATTAACAAATGACTTCATAAGCATTGCTTATGCTTTTATCAAGGATTTAAAACCCATTAGGCCTACTTAAGTAGGCCTATATCTGGGGAACTTCTCTGAAGTGAAAACCTTTCCATGCTTTCCAAAACATTAACAAATGACTTGATAAGCATTGCTTATGCATTATCAAGGAGTTACAACTCATTACTTAAGTATATCTGGGGAACTGATCTAAAGTGAAAACCTTTCCATGCTTTACAAAACGTCAACAAATGATTTGTTAGGCATTGCTTATGCATTAACAAGAAGTTACAACTCACTACTTGCGCATATCTGGGGAACTTTTGAAGTGAAAACCTTTCCATGCTTTCCAAAACGTTAACAAATGACTTGTTAAGCATTGCTTATGCATTATCAAGGAGTTACAACTCATTACTTAAGTATATCTGGGGAACTGATCTAAAGTGAAAACCTTTCCATGCTTTACAAAACGTTAACAAATGATTTGTTAGGCATTGCTTTTGCATTAACAAGAAGTAACAACTCACTACTTGCGCATATCTGGGGACCTTTTAAAGTGAAAACCTTTCCATGCCTAACTTTGCTTAGCGAACCGTTATATCAGCACACACCAACCATTTACTAACGGTAGCAGATAATAGTTAGGAAATGAGAAATAATACTTACATAATGATTAACTCGTGATTCACTAAGGGTTAACTAATGGTAAAATAAGGCTTAACTAACCCTTAAGTAATGCCTAAAAAGGGGTACTTATTATAAAGTGTTACCGAAATAACTAAGATAAAAGGGCCAGGATGAAACATGAGACAGGAAAAAACAAGGAACACGGAACATCTACAGGACATCAAAAACAAGAGGTCAATAACCAGAATCAAGACAAGGGGAACGGAAAACAAGCTAGACACAAAAAACACTGTAGACTAGGAACAGTAACGAGGGGCAGGTGAGGCAAACGAGGGGCGGGGCTGAACACATGGCAGGCAAACACAGGGGCACATTGACAGGTGACATGATGGGACAAAATGTAAACAAAAGCACATGGAGAACCAAAACAAGAGGTGACAGAGAGTTAAACAGCCACACATAGAACATGAGGGGAGAAACCGGAGGCAACACTAACATACAGAACAAACACAGAGTCCTGGACATGACATTACCCCCCCCTCAAGGGACGGCTCCCAGACGGCCCAACGGAAGTGCAGAAAGTTCTGGGGGAGCGTGCCGGGCAACAGCGGGGGTCAAACAGGTCGGGGTACGCAGTTGAGGGCATGGGGCAGGCACAGGGCAGGGCACAGGCGAGGCAAGACAGACAGACTGGGGGCAATGAGCAAAGCCAGGAGGGCAGGCGGATTCGGGGGGTGCAACAGCAGAGAGGGTAGAAGCAGGGGAACGGGCAGACTCAGATGGCCTGGTGGACTGGACATGGGCAGAGAGACAGGCGGAGTCAGACAGCGGTTCAGGGGTGGACATTGGGGATTGGGGAACAGTCACAGGAACGAACACCGAAACTTTGACAGGCACAGTGATGGGGATGGTGACAGGAACGGGCACAGAAATGACGACGGGGATGGGCACAGTCACAGTGACATTGACAAAAACTGGTGAGCGGAAACGGCCTGAACGTGCTGGAACACGAACAGGGACAGACACAGGAGTGGGAACCTGGACACAGATGGGGACAGACATTGGGACGGTGAGTGGGAGAGTCACTGGGATGGTGACTGGTACAGGAACAAGAAGGGTTTTCGAAGACATGGGGTTTGGGTGAGTAGAGGGAGTAGACTGGGTCACTGGGGGCGGTGCAGGCTGGAACACTGGGGGCGGTGCAGGCTGGAACACTGGGGGCGGTGCAGGCTGGAACACTGGGGGCGGTGCAGGCTGGAACACTGGGGACCCAGATGATGACTGGAAGGCAGGAGCAGAAGCACGAAGACGCTGGGAGGCGGGAACAGGCGAGGCGGGGTCAGGTACAGGTGCAGGGTTGGCGCCAACTGGAGCAGAGAAGGTGCCAGCAGGAGCGCGGGGGGCGGCTATAGGAGCGGAGGCACCGACAGGAACAGAGGAGGAGGCGCCGACAGGAACAGAGGAGGAGGCGCCGACAGGAACAGAGGAGGAGGCGCCGACAGGAACAGAGGAGGAGGCGCCGACAGGAACAGAGGAGGGGGCGCCGACAGGAACAGAGGAGGGGGCGCCGACAGGAACAGAGGAGGGGGCGCCGACAGGAACAGAGGGGGAGGCGCAGACAGGAACAGAGGAGGGGGCGCCGACAGGAGCTTGGGAAACACGAACAGAGGCAGTGCCAACAGAAAGCGGACCAGATTTATCATCTGCAAGATGACAGGTTACAGGCGGCACTGGATGACCGGCAGGCTTGCCGGACTCGGAGCAGGCAGAAGGAGCGGCGGCATCCACTTCAGGGGTCTCAACCGCGTCGGGGGTCTCGGCCGGGATGACTGCGTCGGGGGTCTCGGCCATGTCGGGGGTCTCGGCCATGTCGGGGGTCTCGGCCAGGATGACTGCGTCGGGGGTCTCGGCCGTGTCGGGGGTCTCGGCCGCGTCGGGGTTCTCGGCCGGGATGATGGCCGCGCAGGGAGTCTCGGCCGCTTCGGGGGTCTCGGCCGTGCCGGGGTTCTCGGCCGTGTCGGGGGTCTCGGCCGCGTCGGGGGTCTCGGCCGCGTCGGGGGTCTCGGCTGGGATGATGGCCGCTTCGGGGGTCTCGGCCGCGTCGGGGGTCTCGGCTGGGATGATGGCCGCTTCGGGGGTCTCGGCCATGCCGGGGGTCTCGGCCACGCCGGGGGTCTCGGCCGCGTCGGGGGTCTCGGCTGGGATGATGGCCGCTTCGGGGGTCTCGGCCATGCCGGGGGTCTCGGCTGGGATGATGGCCGCTTCGGGGGTCTCGGCCATGCCGGGGGTCTCGGCCGCGCCGGGGGTCTCGGCTGGGATGATGGCCGCTTCGGGGGTCTCGGCCATGCCGGGGGTCTCGGCCCCGTCGTGGGTCTCAGCCGGGATGACTGCGTCCGCGTCGTGGGTCTCAGCCGGGATGACTGCGTCCGCGTCGTGGGTCTCAGCCGGGATGACTGCGTCCGCGTCGTGGGTCTCAGCCGGGATGACGGCGTCCGCGTCGTGGGTCTCAGCTGGGATGACGGCGTCCGCGTCGTGGGTCTCAGCTGGGATGACGGCGTCCGCGTCGTGGGTCTCAGCTGGGATGACGCCGTTCACGTCGGGGGACTCAGCTCGGATGACGCCGTCCGCGTCTGGGGTCCCGGGCAGAGTAATGTCGGTCTGGGGTCTGGGTTCAGTCGGCATAACAGTCATTTCAGAGTCAGGCTTCCCCAGTGCCTCCTGGAGTAGAAGGGTGGCTTCCAATTCCTTGGTCTCTTCAAGCATGTCTGACAACCCAGCGAAACGGTGAAGCCAGGGTTTCTCCAGCAGAACATTCCTGAAGACTCGTACTGCCACCAGCCTTCTCCGGATATTA
>NC_085864.1:49586433-49591433 GCF_034702125.1 Engraulis encrasicolus
TCCCCCAGACAGACAGTCACACAGACAGACAGTTACACAGAAAAAATACATAGACAGACTGCAGCAAATAAATGGATGCCATGCAAAAAGCTGACTCTCTCTCTCTCTCTCTCTCTCTCTCTCTCTCTCTCTCTCTCTCTCTCTCTCTCTCTCTCTCTCTCTCTCTCTCTTTCTTTTTCTCCTTGGCACTCCAGTGCCAGCAGAATGGATGAGTCCCCTTAAATAATTCACCTTGCCACATCTCTTTGCCGCATCGCTCCGCTCCTCTCAGGGCGGGACGGGCGCAGGGGGAGAGACAGGCGGCGGTGACATTAGTCTTTAAACTTTTCCATCACACTCTCCGATATGCACATAGAAAGAGAGGATGACAGTCGAGGCAGGCGGGGACCGGGTGACACAATAGCGGGTGACAAAAGAGGCCCCTTTGGTCGGAAGACTTCTCTAACAACCTCCCTGTGCCTCTCCTCGCCTCGCCTCTGACACAGACAAATGCAGGGCCCCTAGTTGTGTGTTTATAACTGTCTCTGCATTCAACACAGGGCCCGCAATCTATTCATCAGTGTCCTCCTCCTCCTCTTCCTCCTCCCTCTCTCTCTCTCTCTCTCTCTCTCTCTCTCTCTCTCTCTCTCTCTCTCTCTCTCTCTCTCTCTCTCTCTCTCTCTCTCTCTCTCTCTCTGTCCGTGCCTCTCTCAATCAATCTTTAGTGTGCATTTCTCCTGTGAGGGGAATAGATCCCGCGACATTACAAGTCATGGATAACAACTTTCTTCCTCTACAGTAGATTCACATTTGCATGATAATCTTGTGACTCTGGCCATTATGTGGTTATACAGTCTAGGCAGAGATGGCTTTCAGTTTCTGTGGTGGCAGATGGATAATGTGAATGGCATTGGACTGGGATAAAGAAGAGAGAGTGGTGGGGCTAGCGTGGGTCAATTGCAGGGCAGCTAACACTGGTGTGGAATATAGAAAAGAGGAAGAAGAAATTCCCAACAAGTGATTTAGCCATAGCCTGACAGGCCAGAACATTCTTTTTGAATTATCTACGAATGGTCTGATAATGCTTCTCTGGGGAGGGTTTTCATTCGGTGTTCAGACGACCGGTGTTACTGTCCAATAAGTGAACACACTTGGGAGCAAAATAAGATACGTCATGAACGTCAACTGTCAGCGATTGGTCAGAGCTCATTTCAAACCAGAGCTGAACTCACTCCTCCCGCCCAAGTGCTCCAGGGCACCGAGGACAGACCTAAAATGAATTATGAAGTAATTCATGTGGTCTTAGTTAGGGAAAGATATGGATATTTTGGGAAATCTGTGAACTAATTTCTTACCAATAGATTTTTTTACCATGTGTTCTTACAGGTGTCTGGACACACCTCACAATTTATCCATGGCCAAATCCAATGGGAATTTCCGTGACACCCCGTCAAAGTTGGGGTGCACAGAAGGCCTATGTAAAAATTGGAACACTGCAGATTGGGGGGAAAGTATGCATAATGGGTCATAACTTCTGAAGTAAACTACATACAGAGACAAATGTGTAGAAATGTTGGTATTAAGCTGAAATAATAACCCAAAGTTTACCATTTTTAACCCTTTAATGGTCCCTTCTGCAACCTTTTTTCTGGGTTCCAGTCTAGGGCATTAAAGGGTTAAAAATGGTAAACTTTGGGTTATTATTTCAGCTTAATACCAATAGAATAATCAAACCCAGACTATATACAGTATATTGTCATACTGTAAATGAGAAATGAAGAGCAAGTGGTTATAACGGACACAACTTGGAAATATGATTAAAAAAATGAACATTTCTACACATTTAAGGCCATTTTTTGCCGTTTTTGACCAAAAACGGGGTTCAAATGTGGTCAAATGTCCAAAAATACCCCTCAATTGAATTCACTGGGTCAGTAATGTATGGAAAAATGTGTTCATTTGTCTCTGTATGTAGTTTACTTCAGAAGTTATGACCCATTATGCATCCTTTCCCCCCAATCTGCAGTGTTCCAATTTTTACATAGGCCTTCTGTGCACCCCAACTTTGACGGGGTGTCACGGAAATTCCCATTGGATTTGGCCGTGGATAAATTGTGAGGTGTGTCCAGACACCTGTAAGAACACATGGTAAAAAAAATCTATTGGTAAGAAATTAGTTCACAGATTTCCCAAAATATCCATATCTTTCCCTAACTATCTGGTAAAAACAAGGCTAATTTAGCCATCCATCTATCCATATATCCATCTATTCATTAATTCATTCATTCAATCATCATTCATTCATTACTGTGCCTTCATATTATCTATAGGTTTGCAAAGAAATAAATACAGAAATGTGATTTTATGGCCACTCCTTGGTCATATAAAAAAACTATTCCACAGCTGCTGCAGCATATGCTGCTAGTGCCCTGGTTGCCCCCTTCACCAAGCAGAAACACCAGCACAGGCTGCAGAGCAATCATAAAAAGAAGCAGGTTGGATTCAGTGCAGTATATATTTTAGTGCTAATTCAACACATATTGAGTATGTTCAACTAAAAAGTGTTAAATTCTGTCTCTAAGTGATAAAATGACACAGCAAAATCTACTGTGCAGTTGTGCCATCTGCAGTGAACTGGTTTTTGAGTCTGAGGTCAGAACTGCTGCCCACACCACCGATGGAAATTTGCAGAACAAGCATTGGGGCGAAGAAGCCAGCAAGCGACAGTCTGTACATGTGTTTTTGTGTGTGTGTGTGTGTGTGTGTGTGTGTGTGTGTGTGTGTGTGTGTGTGTGTGTGTGTGTGTGTGTGTGTGTGTGTGTGTGTGTGTGTGTGTGCGTGTGTGTGCGTGCGTGTGTGTGTGTGGTCTCATCTGCTTCGGCTCAAGCCTGTGGTCTCACTCTCAATTACAGCAGGAGTTTGGCATAGGAGCAAAGGTACGGAGCCAGAGAGCCAGAGGTCCATGGCCAAACTTCAGTAGCTACTGCGCCTGAGACTTCGGGAGAGAGGTTTTACTTACAGTGTTGCCAGATTGGGCGGGTGTCCGCCCAATTGGGTTACTTTGGATGGGCGTCTAAGTAAAAAATCTGAAAAATTGGCCATTTGGCGGTTTGTTGAATTTGGGTGGAATTCAGCGCATTTTGGCGGTTTTTGAGAAGCTTTTGGGAGGGATTTGGTCAGACACATCTGGCAACACTGTTTACTCACTCTTTACGCAGGGCTGGACTGGTCATCTGGCATACCGGGCATTTTCCCGGTGGGTCGACAGTCATCAGGGGCTGATGCTTTTTGGGTTTTTTTTGTTTCGCTTATTTGTTTCAATTTCCTCCCAGAGACCGGCCCTTAGATGGGGCGGCCCAACAGTTCATCCTGAATGTACAGTGGATTGAGCCCACCATAATTGTAGTGTGAGGGTGGGGGTGGGGGAGTCCTTAATTTACAGTGGACTGGGCCCATAACTATAGTATGGGGGGTGGGGGTGAAGGGCTGGTCCACGCCAAAATAGGCTGCTTTGTGGTCCCAGCCAAGCCCTAATCTCTGCTCTTTGGCAGCCACAGGAGGTCAGAGGTCGATGGCATATGATTTGTTCAGAAAGTGTTTGAAAAAAATGTCCGTGTCACATTGAACAATGTATGGCATGGCGATGCACACTTAATAACCAAAAGGTCACTGGATTTACCGACTGATTGACTGGATCAGGGGCTGTTTACTCACCAAGAATGTGTACCCAGGTGTTCAATATGACAACACAAGCATAAAACTGTTTTCAAGTCACCTGCAAACGTTACCCAACATTTCTTGTCTCATTTGAATGCACCTGTATTACCTTTGGCCTGTGGCTCTATTCTTGTTCTGGGCTGCAAGAGAGCATCACAGCTGCTCCACATCCACCACTCACAGAGGCAGAGAGAGAGAGAGAGAGAGAGAGAGAGAGAGAGAGAGAGAGAGAGAGAGAGAGAGAGAGAGAGAGAGAGAGAGAGAGAGAGAGAGAGAGAGAGAGAGAGAGAGAGAGAGAGATGCTCCTCATCCACCACTCACAGAGGCAGAGAGAGAGAGAGAGAGAGAGAGACACACACACAGACACACAGACACACAGACACACACACACAGACACACACACACACACACACACACACACACACACACACACACACACACACACACACACACACACACACACACACACACACACACACACACACACACACACACACACACACACACACGGCACAAAGTGTGACTGCAAGCCCTCACCCAGATGTCAAACCCACAGCACCAGCTTCAGACTCAGCAGGTGGGTGGAGGTGGAACATTGGAGGCGCTCACGTGTGTGTGTGTGTGTGTGTGTGTGTGTGTGTGTGTGTGTGTGTGTGTGTGTGTGTGTGTGTGTGTGTGTGTGTGTGTGTGTGTGTGTGTGTGTGTGTGTGTGTGTGTGTGTGTGTGTGTGTGTGTGTGTGTGTGTGTGTGTGTGTGTGTACTTTTTTTTTTTTTTAACGTACTTCTAGCAAGTCGGTGGATTTTTTAAAGAGGGTTATTCTTGGAGTAAGTGCATTTTGGAGTAAGTACATTCAGTGAGGTCCTCCACTTTATGTAAGAGATGACACACACACACGCACGTCCGCACACCTGCCCGTACACACACACGCATACACACCTACGCATTTACAGTTTTTACTCTCCACATCAGGTGTTTTTCAAAAGATTTTCTGACTCTGAATGATGACTCCTCCATATGTACAGTATGCTTACAGTACAGCTCACAGTAGTAAAGACATATTTTTTGACGAGGTGCATTTTGAAGAGCTAGTTTGATTTTGACAGACCAACATGCAAATGGACACACACATCATTGTCAAAGGGACCATCGAAGGAAGTCAACTTTGTTGCCACATCAGGCCAGCAGTGTAGGGTATTACACTGTACATAGTTATTGCTTTTTATTTACTATGGTCTCATTGGTTTGTATGTTTTTCTGTCAGTCTGTCTGTCTGTCAGCAGGATGACTCAAAATATTCTGAAGG
>NC_085864.1:49596433-49601433 GCF_034702125.1 Engraulis encrasicolus
GCCCAGTTAATTAATTAATATGCCCAGAAAAAAACGCAAACTAGATGCTTTAAGAGACATCCTTGTGAAGTTGATGAAGCACCAACCCTTTGAAAATCACAGTGAGATGAAAGAGTGTGTTGATGGCTCTTCCTAGATGGCAAGGCAAGTTTATTTGTACAGCATAGTTCAATATGCAATGTGCAAGATGTGTCTGTCTTGCCATTCTTTTATAATATCACTCTACTACTACCACTACTCCTCCTCCTCCTCCTCCTCCTCCTCCTCCTCCTCCTCCTCCTCCTCCTTCTCCTCCTCCTCATCATCATCATCATCGTCATCATCATCATCATCATAACCACCATCACCACCATCACCTTCATCACTGTCATCATCATCCCTGTAAGTCAGTTTGAAAGAGTTGGAAACGAGAGCAGAAGCGAAGCAGCTCCTTATGGAGAAATATCAACATCTGAAAAATATCAAAACTTTTTGAAAAGTACACAAGCTTGACCATATCATATTTTTGACTCCCTAGCTGTTGTTCACACTATGTAGACTTGCAGATTGTTAAACTTGATGAGAAAATGTTTTTCAATGAGACTTAATGGCTGACAGTTTACAAAAACTCCCAGTTTGAAAGAAACACCAAAAGAAAAACTAAATTTCGGCAGCCTGATGCCTTGTCTATCTCCCAGCCTCCCCAAAGACCAAGATGGAGGATAGGAATGATGTGGAATTGGCTCAGATCTTTAGCAAATGACACACACACACACACACACACACACACACACACACACACACACACACACACACACACACACACACACACACACACACACACACACACACACACACACACACACACACACACACACACACACACACGCGCACACGCACACACTTACTCATATCCATGCACATAAGAACACGTGCACACACGCATACAATCACACACAAACACATTTGTTAGATCTCTCTCTCTCTCTCTCTCTCTCTCTCTCTCTCTCTCTCTCTCTCTCTCTCTCTCTCGCTCTCTCTCTCTCCCTCTCTCTCTCTCTCCCTATCTCTCCATCTGTCATTTAATGTGTTTTCCCAACTTTCTAGCACTATCAGGGGAATCCCCTTCTTTTCCTCTCCATCAGCCAGCCCAAATGCTTTGAAGCTATTTACATGAAGGCCGTCAGATAGAGCTAGGCTACGTCTAATGAAATGTCAACAACAAAAAAATACAACCGCTCAGAAACAGATTGCTCTTCCCCAAAGAGTAGCCATGCTGCTAATGACAAATGGGTGTCAGGTCTGACATGAGCCGAGTCAGATGCCATCACATCACACACCCTCTCATTCCTCGCCTGCTACACACACCCTCTCATCCCTCGTCTGCTTCACACACCCTCCCTCTGCTAAATGGAATTCATCAAAATCTGAATGTGAATTTGTCATTAAGGAATTAATGTGCTGCCACGGTAACACTGAATATGCTAATACTGAATATGCTAGTATTGACAGCCATTAGGACCTATACCTCTTGTCCACTGCCGGTTTTCTAGTAGGTCTACAGCGCGACTCAGTCGCCGCTTTTTGCGACTGCGCTGTGTCGTGCCTTTTCGAAAACCAAAAAGTGGCAGCCGAGTCGCACTGTGTCGAGCTGTAGGCCTTCCAGAAAACCGGTAGTGGAAAAGAGGGATATGTGAATTTGTCATTAACGAATGCACTGCGTCACACTGAATATGCTTGCACGGACAACCACCAGGACTTTAGGGAATGTGACCACCATATACACAACTGATGAGTTAGAAACCGTTCATGAGGAGTTTCTTCCAGAGTCCACATTACTGTAAGGTTCTAAACACAGCTGGTTTTCATACAGCCTCCCCACTCCCTATTTTACCCATGCCTGCAGTTCACCTAGGGGTGCTGTCGAGACGGCGCAGCCCATTCATTCTAAACGGAGTCTGCACTCCTCCGTTGGCACTCCTAGAGTGCAGTACCACCATTAAAAGTGGCGAGTGGAGTCTCTCGTAGCAACCTTAAAACCTTTCTGGTTCTAAGCTGCAATCCTGTGGCAGCCATGCCCCTTTAGGAGACTAGAATATTTGGAGACGAGTGGTACGATGTATCTTGCAATGGTCTACAATATTGAACATTTTCAATGTGACAGGACTGGTTTGAGGCACTCAATCAGAGTGTAGAAGTAGAAGTGGGGAAGATCGCTCTTCATCGTTTTGTCAATATTGCACCGTACGCATGCCATGCGTCTATGCACATTTTGACTGGTGCTCTACTCTGCGCAAAATTGACATTCTGTAAAATTAGCACGGCAACACGTGTATGCATGAAAAGTGCACATGCACAAATATCCTGCTGCGAACATGTCCCTGGCCTCAGGAATGCCAATTTGCCATTGGACGCTCCTTGACCTTGATAAGATGTGACTGGACTTGAAGGTATACTCAGAAGTGAAGAGTTTAAGGGGGTCCATCATGGGCTTGAATTCACAACATTCCCCAATAAAAATACAAACTCAACTCAAAGACTAAATAGCATAGCATTAGCATAGCACTGAATTAGCATAGACTGAAATACCATGCCCACTACTATTGATGTGCCTGGTAGCTTGCTATTTAGCCTACTGCATTTTTTTATATGGCTATAGAAATATTTTACCCCATACCGCAATTTTCAGCTATACTGCATCTGCTAAATGACATTCGTCAACCCCTTGAATGACAATTTGCCAAATAGACGATGCACTCACACTGTGTATTCTAGCAGGACATCCACAGGGCGTTGATGAGATGTGACAGGACTGGCTGGCAGCATTCACTTACACCATGTGAGCTCATATTCATTATGCTAAGGAGATGAATTTAGCAAAAACACCCGGGCCATGCATACCAATGGGAGTGCAGTAAGGACAGGATGTGTGTGCGAGTGTGCAGGGAAGCCAACAAGGGGGAGGCAAAGGAGTCAGCTGTCCCGGGCCCTGGGAGATGTGTGTGTGTGTGTGTGTGTGTGTGTTTGGGGGCGGGGGGGGGGGGGGGGGGGGGGGTGTCATAATTTGGCCCTCATTACATTTAATAATGTATTGGGTGGGGTGGGGTGCATTTGTGCATGCGTATATGTGTGCGTGCGTGCGAGTGTGTTTCTGTGCACTGTGTGACCAGTAAAAAAACTCGACTCTGTGGAGGGATCATGGGGATAAGAGCCAGGTTAACGGCAGGGAAGGGAAAAGGGGATTTGCAGCAGCAGCACACTGTCAGCTAGAATACAGAAGGAGACGAGAGAGGTGGAGAGGAGACAGAGAAAAGTGGTGGATAGAAGGAGGAGGAGGGGTGTGGTGAGAAGGAGGAGGGGTGTGGTGAGAAGGAGGAGGGGTGTGGTGAGAAGGAGGAGGGGTTCGGTGAGAAGGAGGAGGGGTGCGGTGAGAAGGAGGAGGAGGGGTGCGTGGATAAGGAGAACACCTGACAAGCGGAGTGACAGTGGAACAACAAAGCAGCATTCAGGTGCATTTAAATTAGTGGGAAAAACGCAAAATTGGCAAGATGAAGCTGTCAAAAAATGGAGAGGAGGTTGTCCACAAACCAACAACCTTCACTGAATTTTAAGAATTGTTGTTGCATGGATCAAACACAGAGAGAGAGAGAGAGAGAGAGAGAGAGAGAGAGAGAGAGAGAGAGAGAGAGAGAGAGAGAGAGAGAGAGAGAGAGAGAGAGAGAGAGAGAGAGAGAGAGAGAGAGAGAGAGAGGAGAGAGAGAGAGAGAGGAGAGAGAGAGAGAGAGAGAGAGAGAGAGAGAGAGAGAGAGAGAGAGAGAGAGAGAGAGAGAGAGGGAGGGATAAAGAACTGTCAGTGTGCTAAGCTGCTGCTGCTGCAACTGCAATGTGCAAAAGTCTGCTGCTCACAGGCCCTATGCTCTAGTAGTCCCTGTCAAAAGTCAAAGGTAAAATGTCATGACCTCTGTGAACCATGTTAACAGGTCTGCAATAAACTATGTCTACCTATTTCCTCTTCAACAGTGTACAAAGGCTTTACAGGAAAACGCTCTTGTACCAATATAGTAAGGGGGGACTGGAACTTTTGAATTGAGAACTGATTATAGTTGGGAGGGATGTAGGTGATGCTGAGGAGGTGATAGTAGGTGATGCTGAGGAGGTGATAGTAGGTGATGCTGAGGAGGTGATAGTAGGTGATGCTGAGGAGGTGATAGTAGGTGATGCTGAGGAGGGCCCCCCAGGACAGAACCCTGGGACACACCAAAGGTGACAAGGGAGGGGTGGCAGGGGAGGACTGGGATTTAAAGGACTTCATTTAAATAAATTGAGTACCTCCAGAGAGATAAGAGTGGAACCAGTCAAGGGGTGTGTTGTTTATGCCGATGGAGTAGAGTCTATGGAGGAGAATGGAGTGAGACATGGTGTCAAAGGCTGCACTGAGGTCAAGGAGAATGACAATGGAAAGTAGGCCAGAGTCAGCTGCCATAAGGAGGTCATTGGTGATTTTTACGAGAGCAGTTTCTGTGCTATGTCAGGGGCGAAAACCAGACTGGAAGTGTTCATAGAGGGAGTTGTGAGTTAGATGGGAATATAATTCAGAAGCTAATTTTTTTTATGTTGTTGTAGAGGGATCAGAGCCATTTTTTCCCCCAATATTTTTCAATATCGTTTTTTCAATACTGTTCCATTCTGTTGTTATTTTCCTCCTTAATAGGGAAACTCGATTGATAAGTGCAAAGTGAGATACATTTCTTCATGAGGACAAAATGCACATGGCCTGTCGAGTGTTTGTGCTAAATCCCTTCACCGCTTACCATAAGTACCATGTTTAATGCATGTGCAGTGTGCAGTGGTGAGACGAACTGTTTCTTCTTAAATGATCTGCCTAGCTAGAAAGTCTCAGTTCTCCCAGTCATGCCTAGAACACAGGAAGACGATCATTTATTCATTCACCGTCCACCAGTGGAACATGACCCCTATTGGTATTCCGATCTCGTTACCATGACTGCCGGAATGTTGAGTCA
>NC_085864.1:49626433-49628933 GCF_034702125.1 Engraulis encrasicolus
AAACAAGGGACAGGGAACATAGAAAAGTGTAAATGTGTTTTTACAACTTAAATTTTGTAACATGTACATGAGAGTCCATAAAGTGTAATCTGAGAGTGAGCACCAGACACAAACTGGCATGCTTGCCATCCCATTACCAACTGTGGTGAGGCTCCCTATGGTGTTTGAGTTTTGCCCTGGCATGGTGCTAGGCAGCTGGTGATGGGGTCACACAGCCAGTGGCTGCAGTGACATTTATTGTTCTGTCGGTTGGGGTGACGGAGATTTACAAGGCTGGTCATGACTTGACGTGACATATGAAATCATTTCACACAAGGTCCCTCATGGGATAAATCGATTTTTATTGGTGTGCTGCAGGCTCTGGGGCTCAGCTGTCAAAAAAACAAACAAACATCCAAAAAACAATAATAACGAAAATCAAACAGCGAGTAGGTAGAGCAACCCTGCCTGATCCCCACGTGGTTCTGCTGTATGCTGTGTTAATTCAACACTTGGGCAGTTGACACAAATCCTCATAGTGTTGTTTATGCACTCTCAGTGTTGTGTAGTAGGAGGAGAAGAGGTCCATGTGGCAGTGATGGGGTGAGAGAAAAGAGGGGAGGATAGGAGAGGAGAGGAGTGGAGAGGAGAGGAGTGGAGAGGAGAGGAGAAGAGAGGAGAGGAGACAAGAAGAGAGGAGAGGAGAGGAGAGGAGAGGAGAGGAGAAGAGAGGAGAGGAGAGGAGAGGAGAAGAGAGGAGAGGAGACAAGAAGAGAGGAGAGGAGTGGAGAGGAGAGGAGAGGAGAGGAGAGGAGAGGAGAAGAGAGAGAGAGGAGAGGAGAGGAGAGGAGTGGAGAGGAGAGGAGAGGAGAGGAGAGGAGACAAGAAGAGAAGAGACAAGAAGAGAAGAGGAGAGGAGAGGAGAGGAGTGGAGAGGAGAGGAGTGGAGAGGAGAGGGGAGGAGAGGAGAGGAGAGGAGATGAGAGGGGACTAGAGGAGAGGAGAGGAGACAAGAATAGAGGAGAGGAGAGAAAAGGAGTGGAGGAGCAGAGAGGAAAGGAGAGGAGAGGAGAAGAGAGGAGGCCCGAGTGGTGGTGATGTAGTGGGCGAGGAGAGGGGAGCCATAATGAGCGAGTGTTTGTTTATGCCATTTATTCTGTCACACCCACCCACCTGCCCTCTGGATGGAGAGCCCTTGACATCATTCTTCTTCTCTCTTTTTTCTCTCACTTGCTGTATTTCACTCTCTCGTTCTGTCTGCCACTCTATCTTTCTCTCTCTTCCTCCGCCTGTCCATTTGCACTCTCTTTCTGTCTCTTCTCTCTCCCTCCCTCCATCTCACCCCTCTGAGCCTCTCATCTCAGGGTCGTGCATCAATTTGAATTAACAACCCCAATAACAATTTTAGTAGGAGGGAGCAGAAGGGTTCGTCAGGTCTATTGGGCAGCAGAAGGGTTCATCAGGTCTATTGTGCCGTTTGTCACCCAGGCAGATGATGCCATGTCAGGGACACCCACAGATGCCACTGTAGCACTGAGTGGGTACAGGGGATATATCACCTCTCTCTCTATCTCTCTCTGTCTATCTCTGTCTCTCTGCTGACGTCAGGCTTTCAACACCATATATGACAGCACATTTTTTTGAGATGCTCTCTGTCTGTCTGTCTGTGTCTCTCTCTCTCGTCTGCTGATGTCAACACCATGTATAACACACCACATTTAGAAATGGAGAGATGGATTTCAGCACCAAGGACAGCACCCCATCTTTGTCTATGTACACTTTCTGCCTGCATTGCATTCTCTTTCTCTCTTTCTGAGAGAGGTGGATGATGGGTTGTGGGAATAGGGCATGTGTATCTGCTTCCCTCTCTCTCTCTCTCTCTTTCTCTCTCTCTCGTTCTCACTCTCTCTGTCTCTCTCTCTCTCTGCCTGAGGTGACTGGAGCGGGGTGCATGTATTTACATAAATGCGAGGGACCGTGTGTGTGTGTGTGTGTGTG
Source organism: Engraulis encrasicolus (assembly GCF_034702125.1). Taxonomy (NCBI): domain Eukaryota; kingdom Metazoa; phylum Chordata; class Actinopteri; order Clupeiformes; family Engraulidae; genus Engraulis; species Engraulis encrasicolus. Next base: position 49,628,411 of record NC_085864.1, read on the forward strand.
TGTGTGTGTGTGTGTGTGTGTGTGTGTGTGTGTGTGTGTGTGTGTGTGTGTGTGTGTGTGTGTGTGTGTGTGTGTGTGTGTGTGTGTGTGTGTGTGTGTGTGTGTGTGTGTAAATACGAGGAGAGCTGCAGATTACAGTGTGAGGCTGGCGGCTGCATTTCCATAATTCAATCACACGGCGACGAGCAAACACTGGGAATCCGCACACCAGAGGACTGAATCCATCCACATTCTACACACACACACACACACACGCATGCATGCATGCACACACAGATGCGCACACACACGCACACACACACACACACACACACACACACACACACACACACACACACACACACACACACACACACACACACACACACACACACACACACACACATCCACATTCCACATATGCACGCACGCACGTACACACATGCACTCACAGTCCCCCCCCCCTTCTCTCTCTCCCACACACACACGCACACACACACACACGATGACGAGCAAACACTGGGAATCCGCACACCAGAGGACT
>NC_085864.1:49631433-49633933 GCF_034702125.1 Engraulis encrasicolus
AAACAGGAAAACTTGTATAACTTGTAACAAGTCTGATGAAGACTAACACTGCAATCTCAAACAGAAACTTGGACTGAAAACGAGATAGGGATTTTTATGAGAGTGAATTACACTTATTTCCTTTCCTATCCTTTGTAGGATGTTGGGTATTAAAGGGTAGACACAGAATTGCATGCAGTATACTGTGATGTACATGGACAGTGATGGATTTGTTTTCAATTCAGTGCCACACATTCCAATTTACCTTATTTTACTTGTCCAATTCAATCAGGTGACCATTCAACCAGACAATCACCTGGCTGCATTGTGCAGGTAAAACAAGGTCATTTGGAAAATGTGGCCCTACAGTTTATTGTAACTAATTAATCAATTTTGCACATCACTGTACATGGTGATATAAGATGAGAGTGAAGTTTAAATGTGTAAATTAGCCAATTAGCAGTGTGAGAAAGGCAGAAATACAGTTGGTCTTGCCTCGCACCATAGGAGCCCATCATAGCTGGGGCATGAATCTGTACTTGCTCTGTCCGCTAATTTCCAATGTCCTTTGTAGTCCTGAATATGTTGTGATGGGCTTAGCATGGTGACAAGTTTGAATGTCAACCTTTGGTTCCACAGCCCCGCCTATGGTGCAAGTCCAGAATACACAATTAAATGCTACATTCTGGCTTGCCAGCCTTAATTTTTTTTAAAAAGTTTTTTTGGGGTCTTTTTTTTACTGCAAAGGACCCTTGACGGGAATCGAACCCGGGCAGGCAAGTGCCCTACCGGTTGGACAAGGCAGGGCCGCCAGAGCACCTTAATTCTATAGATGTAGAGCCGGGATGGGCAACTTTGATGATGACGATCGGAGGGCCACATGACCACAGATCTGACAGCAACTTGCAGAGTTCGAGGTGCAGTTGGTTGCTCACTGACTCTCCATGTTGTTTGGAAGGACAATAAGTGTACTCTTGTGGCCAACAGTATAATTACATATCTACATATCACCTATTACCAGGGCTCTAATTTAACACCAGCCAACAGACCAAATGCTGGTACATTTTTTGTTTGGCTGGTAGAAAAGACCAACTTACTAGCCACTTTGACCCATATTATTGAGTATGTGCTTGGCTAGTAAGATCACAATCTGCTAGCCATTTTGGCTGGTGATGAAAGAGGTTAATTTACGGCCCTGCCTATTACATATTTACAACATATTTACAACATACAACATTTTTAATTACCATTTCATCTATGGGCCGCACTGAGTGATGAGGCGGGCGGCATGTGGCCCACAGGCCTCCAGTTTCCCATCCCTGCTGTTGAGCATGCTAAAACATAGTAGCTATTTCCTTTGAGAAGGCGAGCAAGACTACCTTAATGCTAGAGATGTAGACAGAGCTAAACACATAGTAGCCCTTGCTATTCCCTGAGTGACATTTTGAGAAGGCGAGCAAGACTACCTTAATACCAGAGATGTAGAGAGTACTAAACACATAGTAGCCATTAGTATTCCCTGACTGCTAAATACATAGTAGCCGTTGTTATTCCCTGAGTGACATTTTGAGAAGGCGGTCTAATGATGTCTGGACACGCTGCTAAGTGAGAACAGGCTCAGTGGAGACAGTCTGGCCTTTCTAGAGACCCGCATGGGTCACTGGTATTTCAACAGACAAACACATGGGTGCAAAAACCAAAGAGGCAGACACACACATTTGTGCATGTACTCACACACACACACAAACAAACACGCACGCACACACACACACACACACACACACACACACACACACACACACACACACACACACACACACACACACACACACACACACACACACACACACACAGATATGTGCAGAAATACACAGCTCCATGAGTCATAGATATGTTAACACACACACACACACACACACACACACACACACACACACACACACACACACACACACACACACACACACACACACACACACACACACACACACACACGTACACATGCACGCACACACAAACACACACACATGCGCGCACATAGGGGCACAGAGATAGAGAGAGAGACAGAGAGAGAGAGAGAGAGAGAGAGAGAGAGTACTTAGACACCATATTCTCTTGAGACAGACTAGACCTTTCAAAACAAGTATGTGTTCTTTATGTTCTGTCTGCCCAGTCAGAGGGATGGAGGATGAAAGCTGAAAGGGCATGCACACTCATTACCTCCGCCAAGGAGGTTATGTGATCGCCTGGGTTTGTGTATTGTCTGTGTTTGTTCGTTCGTTCGTTCGTGCGCTGCTATTTCACTGCCTGCCACAAGGTGCGCACGGTGAGCACTGAGCACCTTGACTGATTATCATAGACTTGTAGCCGAAGGTGTTGCGTCATTAGGAGGGCGCAGCCTGGCTACTGAGCATCGGCGTGCCTTTCTGAGCAACAATAAGGAACAGGGAGAGAGTCTCCTTTGCCGCGCAATGCTGTCGAATTAATTAGGCTACCGTTGCCAAAATAATTTATGACTGTA
>NC_085864.1:49638933-49642853 GCF_034702125.1 Engraulis encrasicolus
TCCCTCTCTTGTCTGAACACCCACACACGCCCTACTGCCATGTTTTTTGTGCACATTTAGAGCATTTTGTTAACTTGAGATTCTATTCCTTTCTTAGAGCCAACCAGATTTCCCAGTAGACTTTCCTTTTGTATCTACTGTAAGACTCAGATTCAGTTTTCATGTAATTCATGTTGTCAATGCTCTGGCCACTAATTTTCTCCTCTCACTGCCCTCCTCCTCTGTTTCAGTTTCAGTTCCCTCCCCATGTTTTATTTCATGCTTTTTTCTTTTTGTCTTTCCCATCTTTCTCTCTCTCTCTCTCTCTCTCTCTCTCTCTCTCTCTCTCTCTCTCTCTCTCTCTCTCTCTCTCTCTCTCTCTCTGTCTCTCTCTCTCTCACTGTCTCTCTCTCTCTCCATTCCTTTGTCTACCGTCTGTTCTGATTGCTTGTTGTGTATGTCTTTGCTTCTCTGCTCTGGTGGGATGTTACTCCATTCCAAATCACCAGCATGCCAGGTTCACTCTTGAAACAATAGCATGCCAGATCCACACTTGAATCACCACAATTTGAAACAGCACAACGCCAGATCTCAGGGCCAGATGAGATCTCACTGAGAGCTTTGGGCCTGGGACCCGGGAAAGTTCTCAATGAGACTTCACTCTAATACATAAACCCTTACTGGCACACTTGCACACACATGTATGCACACACATGCACTACTGTAAGACACCACATAATCTCAGACAGAAACCCTTCACCCACACCCACACTTTCATATGCACACAGTCCTTAACCACTACTTTGCACCATTCTCCTTCTACACAACTGGTGCCTCTCTTCCTCTGTCTCTGTCTCTGGGTCATTTCACGTGAAATCAGACGCTTTGGGACCCGACCGATCCGGATTTCAATCATACTTGGTGTGCCTTTTTAGTAGCAAGGTAGCACCCTAGAACTGCATTGGTTTGAATCTGACACTAATATTAAGGGAGAAACAGACTAGGAAAGGTTCACATTTTAGGGTAGGACACTATACATTCAGCCTTGAATATATCAGTCAGTGTTAGTCACAAAAAGATGCCTGTGGTATTGTTTGAAAGCTCTTTTCTGGCTCTACATATTACACAATCAGCTTGGAATACAACAACTCTCAGAATATGAATTATGATAAATTGAAAAATTAAAAATTGAATATCTAAAAAAACTATATTTTAAAATGGCCAGTTCCTTGTCCAAACGTAGCCGGCAATGTCATTAGCAACACCTCAAATGCTGGTGTTCGGTTCAGACCACTTACTAATAATATGGTAATACCATAGTAGCATCACATGACAAAACAAAAACAAAACAAAAATGGTCAGTTTCCATGGTCCCAGGTTTCAGAAACTAAGGCAGATGTCCATTTATACACACCAAATGATGATATGTGAATGTTTGAACATTCCTTCTCTGTGTACCTGTGTCATCTTCCCTTTACCATACTTTAAAGAGATAATCAATGGCTACACTCTCATTTTGTACTCTACCAGTGCATTTGAAGCAGCAGCTGTGTCTTTTTGTAACTGCAACGGGACGTACTTATACATTATCTACAAAAGACACAGCTGCTGCTTCAAATGCACTGGTAGAGTACAAAATGAGAGTGTAGCCATTGATTGTCTCTTTAAAGTGGAAATGAAGCAGTGACCTAATATAGGGGTCTATAACACCAGTAAGATAAGCCAGCAAATATATATTTTTTTGAAGTCTGAAATTTAAGCCGTTAATAAAAAAATAAAGCACAAACACGTAACGTTTCTTTTAACGTTTCCAGCCAACAGCGGGTGACGTCACGCGAATGGTAGTCTCCTATTCTAATGCTGTTATGATAGTAGTGAATTAAACATTTGGGACTTGCGTGGCTGATTATGAGCTTATTTGCTTAACCCAAATGAAGCAAGAATACGTGTTTGGGTGGGACAGAACAAATATGAGGCATGAAGGCAGACAAGACATCCCATCACATGAACCACAGGTAAACAAGCAGCTTTTTTATGCTAAGGTGACAAGTCGTTAACACATTTTGATATGAGCCAACATGATCACTATTCATAATCGTGCGATGTCGTGCAATGTTGCAGTTCCCTACCTTCATCTTCCGATGATTTCGCCAACATTTTCCAAGCACCTGAATTAGGCTACTTTGACATCTCCGTGCCCACGTTTATCAGTGTTATCCAGTCAACAATAATCCAAGGCAACAACGCTATTCCAGCCAGTTTGAGGATGCATCCGCGACTTCAATAACATAATAGTTTACTACAATAGATGCAGCTACTTTAAGCATGCCATAACTTAATGTAGGCCATGATAGTTTAACGTGTCATTTCCCGTGGCATCAACTTCAAATCCCCAAAGCTCCTCCAACTCCCAGAGCGAGACGAGAGAGGGGATGGGATAGCCACACACACAGGCTGCGTCCCTTCCCTTCACAAAGCTTTCCAAACTTCCGTCAATTTTGCAAGTTATTTTCTATTACTGAATTGAACCACATAGCCAACTTAAAGACATGGGCTTTCAGATTAGCGTCCAACAATGCAGGAAAAAGACGTTATTGGTGACGGTCTGTCACTACAAACCTATGAGATCGAGCAGCCCCAGTCCTGACTCCTGTCCTATGGTGGATGCAATGGGTGGATGGCTGCAGCTATCCCACCATGCTCGTAGCAAAGGCTTTTTGACACAAAGTGATAATGACACTTGGCATTTCTCTTTCATCTGATAGTAGGTATATAACATAGAAAACCCAGGGACAATGTAAAATAAACCCCTCGTCCTTCTTCAATTTTACTGCCACGATTAGAGTCAGTTAGCGCTGTAGTTAGCACACGCTAACGTTAAGTGAATGGAAGGCTACATTAGCCACCAAGTTCTACCATTCGCGTTACGTAGGCGGCGAACATGGCTGCGCCCTTGTGGCGAAACTCGGTAATAACATCATTTTTCAGCAAAACTACTTAAAAGTGAAGTTCAACGAACATCCATTCGTTTATGAAAATAAATAAGCCGCCAAAAAATGATAATAGTTGTCAGTGCTTCATTTCCACTTTAAAGTACGGTAAAGGGAAGATGACACAGGTACACAGAGAAGGAATGTTCAAACATTCACATATCATCATTTGGTGTGTATAAATGGACATCTGCCTTAGTTTCTGAATCCTGGGACCATGGAAACTGACCATTTTTGTTTTGTTTTTGTGTTGTCATGTGATGCTACTATGGTATTACCATATTATTAGTAAGTGGTCTGTATGATGCCATATTTGTGAGTCAAATTCTCTCTGAAATGAATAAAGAACCGAACACCAGCATTTGAGGTGTTGCTAATGACATTGCCGGCTACGTTTGGACAAGGAACTGGCCATTTTAAAATATAGTTTTTTTAGATATTCTTTAATTTTTCAATTTATCATAATTCATATTCTGAGAGTTGTTGTATTCCAAGCTGATTGTGTAATATGTAGAGCCAGAAAAGAGCTTTCAAATAACACCATAGGCATCTTTTTGTGACTAACACTGACTGATATATTCAAGGCTGAATGTATAGTGTCCTACCCTCACATGTGAACCTTTCCTAGTCTGTTTCTCCCTTAATATTAGTGTCAGATTCAAACCAATGCAGTTCTGGGGTGCTACCTTGCTACTAAAAAGACACACCAAGTATGTTTGAAATCCGGGTCGGTCGGGTCCCAAAGTGTCTGATTTCACGTGAAATGACCCCTCTGTCTCTCTGTCTCTGTCTCTGTCGCTGTCTCTGTCTCTCTCTCTCTCTCTCTCTCTCTCTCTCTCTCTCTCTCTCTCTCTCTCTCTCTTTCTGTCTCTCTGTCTCTGTCTCTGTCTCTCTCTCTCTCTCTCTCTCTCTCTCTCTCTCTCTCTCTCTCTCTCTCTCAACCCCCTCCTC
>NC_085864.1:49642953-49645453 GCF_034702125.1 Engraulis encrasicolus
AAATAGTGGATGAAATTGATGGCTGACACATTCTGGCAGCGGCGACAGGAGATAATTGGTGATGAGCCACTCGTTGCTGCAGTCCTGGACCGATGGCCTGCATTATTCACTGAGCGGCAGGTGATTGTTTTCCATTTCCACTTTGTTCCAAAATCACATACTTGTTGCTGCATCAATTTACTAGTATTGATTTACATTACTCCCAGTTTTTCATTTCCTTTCATTCTTGCTTTTTTTTCTTTTCCATTTTATGTCTGTTTCAGATCGGTGCAGAGTTCTCAAGAATCGTCACGAAAGACCTTTTGGAAAACTTCCTCGCAGGACTTGACTCGTACGTGCCTAGCCTCCTGCAGCTGTACAGGGCGGCCGTGGGGTCGGGCCGGAAGCCGTCACTGCAGGGTGTAATTGATTGTCTTCAAAAGCAAGTGAGTACTGGTACTCTATGCCAAACCGCGTTGCTTGCAAGTAACACACTCTGGCACCCTAACCCCACCGCACACACGCACACCTTTTTCATACTCGGCAAAAGAATGATGCTGCTTATGCAAACTGCACACAAGCTGGTTAATGAAGAGCTTTTTGTTATTTTTAATGAATGTTGTCGGCAGGGAAAGGGCTGATTTACCAATGTTGCATTACAAGGGTACTTCTCTAAGCCTAGAGTCCTTGCCTTGGTAGTCCCACAGCCTTGGAGCCATACACTCGCAAGACTGAAAGCCTTGCAAGCATCTCAGATCATGAATGGAACATACATGGAAGTGAACGTCACGGCAGTTCTGTTTTGGCCACTAATCAGTTGTTTTCAACTGATTTTAAACTTAACATGATCGGTTGGTATTTCTGTCCTGTGGGGATGTTTGAAAAGCACCACAAAACTACTAGGATATTGACATCAATTCATAACAGTGCCCAAATTGTCTCTGGCCAAATGCTGTGAAATGCAACACAAACTCAATGGGCACAAATAATGACCAAATTATCTCAAGTGATTTGAAGCTATTCACATCTCGGAAACTGCAATATACCATCAAATCTTCATTTCTTTTGTTTCAGACATGTCAAAGTTTTGTCTTTTACCTGACATGTTTTGACGGTGAGACTTTCGTCTTCATCAGAGGGTCACATGGATGTTGACAGTGTGACGTGCTTTAAAACAGCTGATGTTGTGTAGGTGTAGCCTACCTGTCAATATTGACAGGCTGGTCACACTTCCTGCCGTAGGAGTTGTGGCCTCAGGATGGTGGTCCAGGTGTGAGACTGCATGAATGCTCCCTCAGCCCTGTTCATGGTGGTTGGGCTGCTCTTTCTCTATTGACTCATTAATCCAACTATGGTACCTGTTGTTTTCCTGCTGTATCATTTTGGTGGCAGAAAATGTTAACCGGTTAGCGTTGATCCGGTCGACTACCGGTTAAACGGCTACTGGTTAACATCCCTACCGGTGTTGCCCATTTTCATTTTACTACCCAACTGTAGACAACTGATTTGTTTTGTTTTTGTTTGTTTTTAGGACACAAACCAGAACCAAAGAGTCGCTGCTCTAATTGGACTGCCACTCTTCTTGTCGGAGGATTCCTCAAGCGTCATCCGAATGTGTAATGTAAGTTTATTTTCAATTACTGTTTTTTGTTTGTGTTTACCACAACACATTCACAAGTTGATTTCGTGGGTTGGTGGTTGGTGGGTGGTTGGTTGGTTGGTAAGAGATGTATGATTATTTTGATTGGAAAGTGTTGTGTATTCAGAAAAAAGGGAAAATCGGAAGCGCTGCAAGGATCCAAACTTTTCAACACAGGTGTTCTACCAGGCTTAGTGGGTAGTAGTAGACATTAAAAATAAAGAGGGGGAAACTGGTTCTCCGGGTGCAATATTTTTAACTTTTCTTCAAGGGCAAATGGACTGACTGACGCGTTTCGACCTACACAGTCATTGTCAGGGTGCAGTCACTCAATCACAAGACACACTATGTCACAGCTGTCAATTAATCATTGGTGGTGAGCGTAGTGTAGAGATGTGTACTGTTAGAAATTGGAAAAAAACATCAGCAACTGCTTCATACATCAGCAACTCGGGGTTGACTACTGTGCTCAGTTATGTGCCTTCATGTATGATGGTTTGTGTTATGTGTTATGTCCTCAGGCTCATGATGACTCACTTGACGAAGTAATGGCTGGCATGGATCTGGGACTGCTTATCGGACACGAAGGTGTTCTCGAAGATGCTTTTCCGTCTGAGATCTTCCATGTGGCAGTCGTGGTAGAGAAACACATCGTTCTGCAAAACCTACATGACATCCCTACTGCCTTCGCCATGCTGCTGGGCACCATCTACTGCCTAAATTTGGAATACCCCAAAATGTTGAGGTACACCTTCGAGTTCCTGCAGAAAGCCATCATGGGCATTCAAGCTGAGAAATGCTCTGCAAGAGTGCATGGGCTCAGAAATAAACTTCTGAGGTACCGCATGTAAAGTCAACGGTTTGTGTGAGCATTGACAGTAG
>NC_085864.1:49650453-49652953 GCF_034702125.1 Engraulis encrasicolus
CACGGACGGTGGCATATTGATGGGTGGGTCTCATTATGTTTCATGTTGTATTTTTCCTGAATATATATTACAATGATGTAAAAGTGTTCAAAATATTACAAAAAAAACCCTATAGCCTACCTATTTATATTTTGCTTTTGTTTGAGACAACTGTAGTAAAGCATTGCTTTGTGGGATTTTTTTTTTATTTACGTTCGGTTCCCGCCATAAGAAAAAGAACGTAGGCCTAAAGATTCATCAACATTCTGAAGCTTGTTGTAGAGAAAAACTGACGGTAGATGTCGCGACGCGAATGGACAATTATAGCTATTAAGAAAAATTAATGAAGGTCCAGGAAGAGGAGGAATTAAACGAAAGAAGGGGGAGCGGCAATGGAAATTGATAGCACATTTGACTTGACTTGTGGAGGTGTTTGGTGGTCACTACGCGGTGAGATGCTGCCATCTTGTGGTCTTTTCAGGTATTTTCTTAATCAGTTCAGTCCTCCGTTTCCCTAGTGACTGACGATAAACTTCCTGTGAGGTGTGTGGGGGACAAGAAGTGTCCCATAAATTCAAGGTTGTTGTCACTGAAAACACGGTGTTCTGTTCGAATCTATGTCTTAGTATTATGCCAGCTTCTTGGCTTGCTTGGAAGAAGACCATGAAGAAGTGTGTTGTTTTGTCTCTGCAATCGCCAAGAAATCACAAGGCCATTCACACATGGAATAGCACGCAGAGCTCTCGCCCACACAAATATGGATATTAGAAGATGTGTTGCACCGCCCGACGCTACGAATAAGACCAGGTAGGGCTGAAGGATTTCCATTAATAAACATTGTTTGTGTCCGCCGTGACACTTTTTTTTATTTCACGTAAGGTCGCGTTTCTACTGTCATAAGCCAGTCCGTGGCTAGTCTCGCTACTAGCCAAGGTGATGTGATCTGTAAACCTTTTTAGCTTGTGGTAATCTGGGGGCTGTTATAGTTTTTCTTATTCGTACTGTAAGCTTATTCTTAACTTCATGACTTGGTAATGGGCTCTCGAATTGGTGGCTTGTCTTGCTGAAATACATTTTAGTAGCCATATCGATGAAGCCTACGGTATGTTGTTTTGCGTTCAGCTCTGGACTGGTTAGCATAGAAGTTGGACTGACTCCCACTCATAGTCTTGTCATCATATAGCTGGGCCACTGTCCAGCGTTAAGAAGGGGCTTTTGCGTAAAGAAGCGGTGCGAGAGCAAAGCGGACATCAAAAGTGGTTGGTTCATTGATTTTATAGTGTGTGTGTGTAGGCACGTTGATGCTTGCCTGGTGCCTGTTGTCGGTTTCTGAAACTTCAGTGTTTACTAGGCCTACTATTTTATTAATAGTCACAATTTCTCTCTGTGTGGGGCGGGCCAACGAGTGCAGAGTGCGCTTGTTATAACGCACCGTTTTCGACGTGTAGGATGCACCATGCACCTAGTTCTAGGATCAGGATGCACCTTGTGTTTACCAATGTGTTTTCATGTGGTGCGCGGTCACCAAGTTGTTGCAACTTCCGCGAAGTGGTGTGTGTGTGTCTCTCTCTCTCTCTCTCTGTCTGTGTGTGCGGGGGGGGGGGTGGGGGGGGGGTGGGTGGGGGGGGGGGGGGGGGGGGGGGGGGGGGGGGGGGGGGGGGGGGGGGGGGGGGGGGGGGGGGGGGGGGGGGGGGGGTGGGGGGGGGGGGGGGGGGGGGGGGGATGCGCTACTGGGGGGTCTTGGGGCCGCGGGGCCGCGTTGTGGGTCAAAATGCCAGGGCCGTTTCTCTATCCCAGTCCGTCACTGCTCTCATCCCTCTGTACCCTATCTCACTCTCCTCTCCTACCCCACCTGTTCCTTCACTCTTTTCTTGGTTCCCCTGCTTTCTTTCTCCCCTGCTTTCTCTCATCCCTCCATACTCTCACTCCCTGTCTCCTCCACTCCTCCTCTTCCTCTACTTGTTCCTTCTCTCTCCTTCCCACTTCCCTACTGTCTCCCTGCTGAGAGAAAGTGAAAGTGAAAGTGAAAGCCTCACCTAGAAAACTCCAACTCCCATTATCATTGTGACACAGCACTCCACAGCACATAAGTGGACACTGTACACAATGAAATTGCATTTATGCCTCACCAGTGCAAGGGGCCAGCCTCCAATGGCGCCCGAAAGGGAGCAGTGTGGCATGTTAACGGTTAACAACGACATGATTTGTTCATAACTTACTTTATTATTATGCGGTAGCTAAAACATCAATGGGAAACCTGGGCCCAATTCGAAACAGGCAAGGCAGCTGTCCTTCCAGTGAGCTAACTGGACATCGAGTCATGAAGTGTGGATCGAAACGAAAAATTGCTTTATTTCCTCTCTCGGCAGTTGACTGCATTTGTGGGCGTAACGAGGATATTTCGAGGATACATCAGATGCTGACTTCGCCTCCTTGGTACCCAACATGCTGTGCGCCACCTCCCTCTCAACCGGAAACCTGAAAAACAAACATGGCTACTACCCAAGCTACTACCTTATCA
>NC_085864.1:49657953-49662953 GCF_034702125.1 Engraulis encrasicolus
GTTTCAACCACACAGTTGTATGGACTATTGTTTTAGCGATTTTTCCAATATGCATATTCATCTCAGTACATTCATTCATAATTTATGAACATTGGTTTTGATTGTACCACCTGATGTCTTAGTGCCCTCCACCGATCGAAGCTTTTCTCCCCCTTACTGTTTATCTGTAGCCTAACCATTATCATCTGTATTGTAGGCAACATCGGCTGGTTGCTTATCGAATCATCTTGGAATGGTCATTGGGAGGTTTACGTCTCGGGCCAGGCTGCAGAAGGGTCATTCCGAGCTGCATTGTGTCTCTCATAAGAAGAAAATATCCATCTCCCACTGGACAGTATGCTGGATTTACCGAATCGGAGCTTCTGAACATCATCTGACCCTCGGCATAACATCACCATGTACATTGTGTTTATCTGTAGTTCTACTTTGCATCTAATGCTCTGTAGTTATGAATAAGACAACGAAGTTGTACGTAGTAGCAAGCTATGCATGTCATAGTATATACATCCAAATCTGTTGCACCTAACCTGTTGTGTTTACCGTCATCTTTACCATAGCTTTTGGTAATCCATGTACTTATTTGGTATTCATGTAGTAAGTTACCCATTCCATACATGCTTGCAGCATTGTGAAAATCCTCAAGGACAATTTGTCAACATTCAATTCAAATTTTCTACTCAAAATGATCACCATCATTTGATGGCTATTGTCAATAAACTGTAAACATTTTTCAAGTTACTCATTATTGCCTCCGATGTCCTTATTGTCAATATTTTACATGAAGGAAAAGAGAATAGTTTTACTTGAACTTTATTGCAAATGAGGAAAAGTGTGTCCGAATATATAGTGTGTACATCATAGCTATAATCATTCATTCAGTAATAAACAAAAAAGGAAAGAGTGAACGTTTTATAATGATGAAAAGTCTTCAGGTAATCAGGGTGTCACTATCCATAAAGCACCACAACTTATGCACCACTAATACGGCTTGGCTCTGACATTTCCAAAACGACTTGTCCGTCTTGCCAACAAAACAGCTTTCTCTGGTCTTGGGACTGTGGCGATATTGTGCAGCAGTCTTTTGCGGTGGGGTGCCTTGTTGCGCTGAGTGTAGTCAATGGAAGGGTTGTCTCTCATTTCCAGTACACTGTTCATTATGTCTTTTCGGAAGTTCTGTGTTGTCTTTGTGTAGATAGGCTTTGTCACCCAGTCCGCTGACTGTCTTGAGAAGGAGAATTGCCAACGGAGGTCACCTGGAATATAGAGATGATAATGTGTTATTGTAGTGTATTATGTTATTACCTGTCCTGTTCGATCATCATGCATGCGTTCAGTAGGTGATGGCAGTGATGTAACACAATGTGAAACTGGTAAGGACGACTGACTGCACTATCAATATGTTGCAATAAATCCAAATAATTTATACATTTTTCAAGGTACAAGGAGGCCAGTAGCCTCCTGGAACTGAACTCTTGTCGAAATCAGAATCTTCACAATCTGTAAGCATTGTATTACCTTCTTTAGTCGTAGCCTGTTGTCTGCCAACATTTTCATTGTGATCCATGATTGCCAGCTGTGTCCGTGCCCGCATGGAGTCATATCCAAAATGCAGTCTTTTAGGGACATATTTCAGCATGACAGAGTGGAAGGCCTCCAGAGTTCCTGTATTACAAATACATGCAAAACAATGTATGTAAGAAAATCATTGGGAGAGGAGGATGACTGAAATGCTTTTTCCCTCAGGACACACTAGACTGCAATGTTATTGAAAATGATCACCCTATGAATGTGCAGCTCTATTCCGCCAAGCATTTAGGGGGAAAGAAGGGATACAAATGAAATATGTAAAACAGTATGTACCTGTGTGCTTGAAAAGCGCCATCTGCCTCATGTCTTGGAGGAGATTCTTGTTTGTGACAATGTCTTTGAGGGCCAAAAAAGCAGGGGACTGAGGTTCAAGCCATCTTTTCTTGTCTTGCTGCTCCTCAATGGACAGGGCTGGGTGATGGCAGGTATACGTAGTGCCGCCTTCCTCCCACCGATGCACTCCAATGATGTGATGAAGCACGGAGCACCATCGAAGGATGCAAAGCTGAAATGGTGAAATAAAAAAATGACTGTTAATGATGGGCAAGTGAAGTTTCATGGTACTCCAACAGACATAACTTCTGTGCACTGATGTGTAATTTACTATGTTCATTACAGCAGTTGGAGATAAAGACAACGTTTTACTGAGTTGGACCAAACCAGATTACAAGCCCAGACTGCTTATGGGGGCACACTCTCTCTCTCTCTCCTTGACCATCCCCATGGTGAAAGGTTGTGAGAAATAGGTTTCATGTTATTTAGTTCATATCTTATTTCTGTCACCATCACTAGAGTTGTTTGTCTTCCTCAACTACACGTCTGCCCCTAAACGACTGCCTAAGCACCTATTGTCCCTATAGGTGTGAGGTCCTCCTTAGGGGACTGCCCGTCTCCCCAGGTGATGGCCCAGGGCAGGAGGGGGACACCCCCTTCTGTTTATTTCTGGTAGATAAAGGTTTGAAAATTCCATTTCGTGAACGTTGGTAACACTGAAATTATAAATTACTGCATATTTGTCACGGGCAGTCCCATGGGGACTAGGCCTCTGGTCCTGTCATGTGTATAATACCAAAACCTATAAACAATTTAGAGATATTTTCTGAACTGCCTGCAAAGCTGTCTCTCTCCTTTGACACGTCATAACAAGAATAAAAGCCTGGATCAAGATTGTCCATCAAACACTGAGTCTTCAGAATTCCGTCTGAAGTATATAATTACTATCGGTTATGTTGACTGGAAAATCCAGAAGTCGGGAGGTTAACAAATACATGTTCTATGCTTCATGCCACACACAAGACCTGAGGCATTTTGAAGTGCACAGCCGTAAAAACGTGTATCCATATTGAGGGAGCCACAAGGTCTGTTTGCCAATATCAGAGACACTCTTGACCGTGTCAACTTGCAAGATTTGGAGTATCAACAGACTAATGGCCCATCTCATTCAAGCTGTGAGAGAGAAGCCTGTCTGACTTCCACCCCCGGCCCCCAAGATCACACCCACTGACATTCACAACCCCCACTGTCCATGCTCACCTCCTGATCACCCTTGGAAGTATCGCAAGACCAATAAAAGTGGTTGGTAATGGCTCTGAACCATCCAAGCAGCTCTTTCTGACCCCGTCTGTTTGATGCCGCAACAATTTTCTTCTTGATTCCTGAAGAAAAAACACACAGAAAAGCAATCTCACAATTTGTAAATAAACAACATACAAAAGTGAACAAGATTATTTGACAGTACAGTAGTTTAGACAAATGTATGCTGGCCCATCTTTGTAAGTTGTCCTCCTAGGGGAGAAATGCGCAGTACATTCATACACCACATAGATGCAACGTCCCCACATTATCAATAAATATAAATGCTTCACCTATCACTTACACCAGCCCACAAACAGGAAATACAAACAGTCATGTTCTACACATCGGCATGCACGTCGTGACTGTGTAATGCATAACATAGGTTGGCATTGTGGAGCAACTTACCCTTTACAACATGCCAGGGATCCAACTCGTGCCGGATTTGGGGATGTTCTTCTCTCATCAATTTCCGGACCGATGGTGATCTGTCTGTCGTCATCACAGCTATATCCACCCCACAACTCAGCAGTTCATCCAGGCCCCTCTGAAGTCCCATGACCTCCATCGCAACAGAGCTGCTTGCTTCTGTCACCTGTGGCATAATGGATATTCAAAAAGAACCATATCTCTTTTAGATCATGTGAAATAAGCGTTGAACCACATAGAGATTTAGTTTAGCAAAAACATATTACCTGGACCAGTTCAAAATGCACTATTTCCTTTGTGGTGTCACTTTGGAAAGAGTAGGTGGAGTATTTGGCACTGAAACCTTGAAAGAAAAACAAAATCGGTTCAGTATCAAGGATTGGGTTGTTATGATGAAGAAAATTAATGTGAAACAAGTATCTATACAGATTAGAATTGAATTTACCTGGACTGTCACACCTTCCGTCACCACAGAGTTCAAGCCCCTTTCCGGATTTGGATTCTTCAATTAGGCGGGACATTATTTGGTCATGTTGCTTCTGGTACACAGACTGTATGGCAGGTAGAATATATGCCCTTTGCATGGCATAAAATGTTGTATGTGCTGGAATGGAAATGTTCACGAGCTTCGCCCAGTCAGCTATGTCCGTGTATGTGGATCCAGTAAAGACTGTTGAGGCACAGATCAGCAGATTATTCTCAGCCACACCACGGCGATCGGGACAGGATTTCCATTCACCAGAGTGCTTCCCACACGTCCAGTTTATTTTTATTTGGCTGCCGTTGGTGGTGATTGTAGTTTCTGTCAAAGCCCTGCACTGAAGACATGACCGAAAAAGTTGGAGGATGTTGGACTCGTTCACCACCCATTTCCTTTCTGTCCATGGTTTGTCTGAGTCTGCATAAACAACTTCTGAACAAGACCCAGTCCCTGTAGTGGAAGACGACTGTGAATTTGTCAAGACGAAGCTGGTGTCTTTCACATCCATTTCCCCTAAGCTCTTGCTGAGATCTGTAACGTCCAGTTCAGCCTCCGCCTCACCCTCCTCTTCACTCGGGATACTCGGCAATGATGAAGATGCAGACAGGGGAGCTATAACCGCTTTTGATGTGGACGGTACAGACATCGGTTCCTATTGCACATAAGCATATAACAAAAGATTTTGTCAGAGTAATAATGAATGAAAAAAACATTCAAAAAAAGATGTAGGGTAATACTGCAAGTAATGCAACATATTACTCTTGTGCATGGTGCCAAAAAGTTTACCCCTGTGGCTCACACTTCCCATTTCATTTTTTTTTGTATATGTGGAAATATTTTGCCTATGGGAATACTGTATGTTTAAACTGCGGAAACAAATACATGTTGAGTATTGAAAGTGTGCTTACCACTGGATTAGACCATGATGGCG
>NC_085864.1:49672953-49682953 GCF_034702125.1 Engraulis encrasicolus
TGTGGCTCACCCAGCTTAGCAGCTTCCTTACGACCTTGGCGGGAGGCTAGACACACACTTACTCTGCTTAAGGGTGGGAGACGTGACGCCTTGTTTTTTCGTAACATTGGTTAAAAACCTGCAAAACTGTTATTTTCCTTTAAAAAACAAATGTCAATGAAAGAAGATGTGGTACATTATGTTTCATATTAGTCTTGATGAGAAGAAGCATTTTTGTTAAGATTTATGTAAAGGTTTATATGTCAAATTTCCTGCGGTGTGACTGTAACATTAATGAAACAATATATAATAATATATATATAAATTAACCAACAACATTTTGAATAATGTATGAAGCATTTGGCATGATTACATAAATCTTAACTTTAGATTAAGATACAGTGCCCTCCATAATTATTGGCACCCCTGGTTGAGATGTGTTTTTTAGCTTCCAATTATTTTTTTTTTTTCTAAATAATATGGGACCTTAATGGAAAAAAAGAGAAAAATCCAACCTTCAATACAAGTGCATTTATTCAGTGGGGAAAAAATCCCACATAAAGAAATAATTATTTGACATCAAATAATGTGTGTCACAATTATTAGCACCCCTGGTGTTAATATTTTGTACAACCCCCTTTTGCCAACAAAACAGCACCTAATCTTCTCCTATAATGTTTCATAAGATGGGAAAAGACAGAAAGAGGGATCTTCAGCCATTCCTCTTTGCAGAATCTCTCTAAATCATCCAGAGACCTGGGTCCTCTCCTCTGTACTCTCCTCTTCAGCTCACCCCACAGGTTCTCAATGGGGTTGAGGTCAGGGGACTGAGATGGCCATGGGAGGAGCTTGATTTTGTGTCTGGTGAACCATTTCTGTGTAGATTTGGCCATATGTTTAGGGTCATTGTCTTGCTGAAAGACCCAGTGACGACCCAGCTTCAGCTTTCGGGCAGAGGGCAACAGATTTTGATTTAAAATGTCCTGGTATTTCAAAGCATTCATGATGCCATGCACCCTAACAAGGTTCCCAGGGCCTTTGGAAGCGAAACAGCCCCACAGCATCACTGACCCACCCCCATACTTCACAGTGGGTATGAGGTGCTTTTCAGCATGCGCATCTTTCGTGGTACGCCAGACCCACTTAGAGTGTTTGTTGCCAAAAAGCTCAATCTTGGTCTCATCTGACCAAAGCACACGGTCCCAGTTGAAGCCCCAATACCGCTTGGCGAACTCCAGACGCTTGCGTTTATGATTGTGAGTGAGGAAAGGTTTTCTCCGTGCATGCCTCCCAAACAGCTTGTTGGCGTGTAGACAGCGCCTGAGGGTTGATTTGGACACTTTGTGACCCCAGGATGCTACGATTTGTTGTAATTCTGTAACAGTGAGCTTTGGAGATCTTTTGATTTCTCTTACCATCCTCCTCACAGTGCGTGGTGGCAAAATAAACTTGGGTCCTCGTCCAGGCTTGTTTACCACTGTTCCAGTTGTTTTGAACTTCTTAATTATTCCTCTCACAGTGGATATGGGCAGCTGCAGTTGAGTGGCAATCTTCTTGTAGCCTCTGCCTGACCTGTGAAGGTCGACGCACATCTGCCTCACTTGTATGCTGTGTTCCTTTGTCTTTCCCATGTTTAAGAGTGGATAAGAGAAATGGCCTCGGTGTCACGTCATATTTATACCCCAGGGAAACAGGAAGTGATGAATTACTAATTAAATGTTCCTACATACTCTGGTAAACTTTGTAAACTACTGTAGAAATGACAGAAATGCTTCAATTATATTTATTTCCTGGGAATTGTTAAGGGTGCCAATAATTGTGGAACAGGTGATTTAATGAAAAATAATTATTTTTTAGTCAGGGATTTTTTTATTTTCTTACAATTCATTTGAGTTGAAGGCTACATTTTCCTACAATTTTCAGTGTGACAGTATTCTTCTGCAATAAACACTGAATTTATTTTAAGGCTTTTAACACATCTCAACCAGGGGTGCCAATAATTATGGAGGGCACTGTATGTGAATGTGGAAAAAACTCAAGACAGTAATATTAACTACAAGTTCAATTTCGTAACACAAATTGCGTCCTGTGGGGTGACATGTATGTCAATGTTTGTGAATGGGCAGCTGCAAGGCCAACTACAAGGGTCTTAAAGACTGGCTCCTAACCAGTAAGTACCTCAGTTATTGGAGAGTGCTGTGGAAGTTTAAGGTGACTCTTAACCTCTTAATATGTCTTCATATTGCAATCTTTCTGTCACGCAATGCTTAGGTTCATTTTATGGTGTCCTGTGGTGTGACTGCTCTTATAGGAGGAAAACAAAGTTTTTTTTATAAATGAAAACACATATTAAGATTAAACACAATATCATTATCAAGTTAGCATGAGCTCAGATGTCAGTCATGTATACAAAAGGATTAAAATGGCCATAATGCAGTGAATTCCCTGTGGTGTGACTCCATTTTCCTGCGGTGTGACATGCCTATGAGTGATTCTACGATTCCCCTACGCTTTTGGCAAAAGCAAAATGTCAATTATCAGTATTTTTTTTCAACTAAATGACCTAGATGTTTACATAGTGTATATATTTAAGTTTCCAAACAAACAAATTGCCAAGCTTAATCTTAAATCATTTGATAAATACTCTAATGAAAGCGAACATTTGCTTAATTATTTTGTCAACAGTGTTATGGACAAATACTATGTCATTTCAAACATATATAAAAATACTACAGAGTTTAAACAATATATGTTTGAAAGTGCTTATGTCCCTTAGCAGTAATGTTGTCTTTAATCTGTGCAACTGATATAGAAAATGTGATTGTTGAGCTTCATAAGTAGGATTTTATGAGTCACTGTGATACAGACTGACACATTTTTCATCATAAATCCCTGTAACGTCTGATTTGAATATAGTCACCCTCCTTACACAAGACTTCCTTCTCCAGAGATAATCCCTAGTGTATGTTCATAGGATTTTTCCAACACATAAGGGATCAATAGCGCAAAAACACTTTCAAAACAGTCAACGGTGTTACTCAACGGTGTTACGGTCAACAGTGCAGGGGAACAAGTCGGCACTTTTTTAGGAGAAAAAACAGAGCAGACAAACCCATCTCCCTAGAACACAAATTATTTAGTTTGTTTGTCTGTCAATATGGATATAAATTGGCAAAAACATACTCCTCCTCAACTGTCATCAGTGTTGCCAGATTGGGCTGGTTCCCGCCCAATTGGGCTGCTTAGGATGGCCGGGTGCGGGTAAAAATGGCATCTATCAGAAAAACCTTCCCCCTGCCATATAAATCAATAGAATTGGGCGGGTTTTTAGGGCGGATTTTGATCACTTTTTGGGCTGGAAATCATCAGCCTCATCTGGCAACCCTGACTGTCATACTTAATTGTAACACCATTGACGATAACACCGTTGACATTTCAGCCATTTTTATGGTGTTGTGCTAACTGAGGACCTCAGAAGTTCCACCACAACACCTTAATCAATTCATGTATCTGTATGCTTTATTTGTGTTTTTCTACATGTGATTTCTAATTCAGATTCTTATGAATATGTTGATAACACCGTTGACAGGCAATTTTCCCGCTATGAGAACATGAAAAAGAATGGATTAAATTATGGAAGGATGGAGCTCAATATTTACCAAAAAGTCTTCCCGTATCCTGCCAAAGAGGTTATGACATCACGTGATGTTATTCGTATGGCCTAAGACCAAACCATTACTGATTTATGGAGGAGGTTTCAGACCGTGACACCGTTAACACAGTTTTCGTGGACAAACACAAAATGGCAAATTTCATGTATAATGGAAAGGACAGTGGTCTTTCTGACAGTTTTGTCATATTGTGATGATTACTGTGAATCAACATTTGCAATCGTCTTGGGCAAAACAAGTTTCTTTACATGCTAATATGAAGACTGAATCTGAAATTTGGAAAACAGGACGGCATGAAAACGCCCAAAACCAGTATTAAATATTCATTCTTGCTGAGGGAAATAATGCTATGTCTACACTTTCTGTATTATATGAAAGATAAATGTTTTCTAATGTCCAAAACATCATTGGATGCAGTTAATAGTTAATGGAATTGCCAAATAAAATCCACGGACTTAACCCTTATGTTGTGTTCGGGTCATTTTTGACCCGTTTTCAAGTTTAAGTGTGAAAAAAACACACTTTCCTTCATTTTCTTGGAATAAGGCTTCATCTAATCCTCAGTCACAATCATTGCAACACACAAAAAATAAGTTTTATCATTTGGGTAAATTTTAAAGGTCCAAAAAAAAAAAAGTTACATCTGTGGTGTTCAGGGTCAAAATTGACCCGGCATAGATTTTTGGCTGTTGTATGCATTTCTGAAAAGCTGTTGGTTGCCCCTTGTCTTTAGTTTGGTGATTTATGGTGAGGAAAATATATTTCTTGCCTGAAATTTTTTTTGCTAGCTTTTTCATATTCCAAATCCAATATGGCCGCCGGACAGTCCCATACACTACAATATGTCATATATCCTGTTGTGAAAGGAGTACAGATGTATTTCTGATGTCTATTCATATGTTTTCAAGGTCAGGGAATCCATTTCTGCATTATATAATAAGATTTTTTTGCAAAATACATTTTTGCACATTATTTTTTCCAAAAAACGTATCAAAAATTCATAATGGCACCCAAACATGTAGAACTGGTCTTATACTTTCCATAAAGTTGATGTGGCAATGACATAATGGTCCATGTTCATGGCATAGGGGATTCAGACGAATAGTGTGACTTTTTTCATGTTAATTGATGTGTTAATTTCCAATATCTTTGCATTAGATTGGTGGAATAGCTGTGACTCGGACATAATTGTTATTTTGTATATTTACCACACTATAATCATATAAATATTGAAAAACACCAAGTCAACATATTTAAACATTGATTTTATGTACTGAAAAACTAATTTAGTTGACATTTGGTCTTCATCCTGCTATAAATCTCTTTGGGTTGGTTTGGACCTCAACAACACAAATTCCACTATTGATGATATTTTTCAATATTAGAGAAAAACCAATAAAATAAATTTGGGGGTTTTTGTACTCTCATATCAGCTGTAATACATGGACAACATAATCACTAATTGTATCACTTTAGGAGGTATTAATAGTGAATTTATGCAGATTTTGATAGTTTTGGTCATCAAAAACGATTTGTATAATGTAAGATAAAAGACCAGTAAAGTCAAAAAGATGAATACATAAAGTAATATTTCCATGGATATGAATACATACCAAGTTAGCCATGAGATGAAAAACAATATTTGATGATAACTAGTGTTTTTGGGTATTTTATGGCTGAGTTTTGTTATCACGGGTCAAAAATGACCCGAACACCACAGGTGTATGCAGCTTACGAACACAACACAAGGGTTAAAAGTGTAGGCGAATTAGAGAATCACTCCTATGCAATGTGTTGATGCAGGACACCTTTTCCGAAAAATGGCAAAAATAAGGTGAAATTCCACAGACCACTAAGTACTTTATTTTTTATTTTTTTCAATTTTTATACATCATTTTTTTCAGGAATTTGAACATTTGCGTTACGCCCTTAAACATCAACCACCCTTACACACAAACACAGATGCACACAAGCACAAACATAAACACACACACATACACACACACACACACACACACACACGCACACATACGTACACACACTCACACACACTTTTCTCCGACATAATATATAGCCATGCCGACATTGGCCAACCTTCAAGTGTGTGTGTGTGTGTGTGTGTGTGTGTGCTTGCATTGCCATGAGTGTTTCTGTGTGTAGGATGAATGGCTAATTGCTCTCTGTGTGACTCTCACTGCTGAGAGGAGAGCTGTTCCCTGCTCCAC
Source organism: Engraulis encrasicolus (assembly GCF_034702125.1). NCBI lineage: Eukaryota > Metazoa > Chordata > Actinopteri > Clupeiformes > Engraulidae > Engraulis > Engraulis encrasicolus. Next base: position 49,678,829 of record NC_085864.1, read on the forward strand.
ATCAGCCCACTTATTTAAGCTAGTTCTCCACAGGCTGCAGTAGGCATGCAGCCCACATGGTCCCTGTCATGTGGAAAATGCCCAGTCTCAATCTCTATGGTCTCTATTATATTTGACTGTCATGTGGAAAATGCCCAGTCTCAATCTCTATGGTCTCTATTATATTTTATTATATCTCTATTGTATGGGCAAGAGACCATAGCAGATACTATTGATGAGCACCAAACTGCAATCTTATGGCAGCTATGTCGCTTCAAGTGACTAGTGCCAGAAACAAACAAAAAAAACGGCAAATTCAGTGCAGAAAATGCAAATACAAGCATGAGGATTTTAATATAAACAGTAGCCAACAAGGGCGTAACTTTATGTTGACAATTGGGGGGGGTCAAGATTTCAGTATTTGCATTTACAGTTATGTATGCTACCTGGTCATTTGTGCCTCCTGCGCTGTCTCTCTCTGTACTCTCTCTCCCTGTTTTTGGTCATCCGATTCTCCTTCGCCTCGTTCTCTCCCTCTGTCTTCAACTGATGCACTTCCTCCATCACCTCCTTTCTGTTGCTCAACTGCTACATCTCCTCCGTTGCCTCTCTCTCCATCAACTGCTGCACCTCCTCTGACACCTTCATACTCTATCTCTTGAACTGGTTCACCTCCTTTGTCACCTCCTTCTCTCTCCCTCTCATCTCTCTCTGGACACCCGTCTCTCTCTCATCACCTGTACCTCCTTGGCCTTGGATCTCTCTTTGGTGACCTGCACAATCAAGTTCTTGAACCTGATATAAAAAAAATGCCCAGTCTCTATGGTCTATTATATTTGGCTTTATCTTTATTGTATGGGCAAGAAACCATAGCAGAGACTATTCATAAGCTCCGAACTGCAATCCTATGGCAGCCATGCCACTTTAGGAGACTTTAGGAGCGAACAATGGACACAGCATGCACTAAACGGCTGCCATGTTGTTTACATAATGTAAGAGATACATACAAGTGCACCATTTGAGAAACAGCATTGGAAAATTAATGGAATTCAATGGGAAAGTAATTTTGGAGACTGGAGTTGATCCCACTTTGTTGCATAGATGACGCGTCCAACCTACCATACTGAAAATCTTTGACCCTTGTATGAAACTCCTGTGATGCCAACCTGCAGTCGCTATACACTGTGAGAAACTGCACTGTGTTCATTCCCCAAACATCTGCCTCCACATTCTATTATGTTCTTTCTATCCGTCTCTCTCCTTCCCTCTCCTCTCTCCATCCATGTATCTTCTTCCCTGATGCAGATGGCATGAGGAGGAGGGCAGAGCGAAGCATTTCCCACTAAGCATGTGTACTAATTTACATACCAATGTAGCCTACTGCATGTAGCACTACTTTACATCCCCTTGAGCTCCATACAGTATGTCTTTTCCTTTCTACCCAATTCCCTCTGACTCTCTTTCCCACACTTTTCATCCTGTCAAAAAAAAAAATATATCCATGTCCTTCTCCTCTTTCCTTTCCTCTCCTGTCCAATCCATACTACAGATGGCATGAAGAGGAGGAGGGCAGAGCCAAGCATTTCCCACTAACCAGGTGTAGCACCAATTTGCATAGGCCCTTCCCATGTGCTCCATGTAGTACCAATTTACATCCCCATGTGCTGCATGTGGTAGTCTACAGCATGTCGCCATTTTGGGCCGCAATTATCCATTTAGCGCCTGAGGAAGTGATGTAGCACTACTTTACATCCCCTTGAGCTCCATGTCCATACAGTATGTCTAGTATCTTTTCCTTTCTACCCCTCCCCCTCTCTCTCTCTCTCTCTCTCTCTCTCTCTCTCTCTCTCTCTCTCTCTCTCACCATACTTTTTGTCCTGCTAGCTGGTTTTTTTTTTAACTCCTTCTCCTCTTTCCTTTCATTCCCTTTCTAAGCCATACAGATGGCATGAGCAGAAGGAGGGTAGAGCCAAGCATTTCCCACTAAGCTAGCTTTAATTTACATCCCCACGTGCTGCATGTGGTAGTCTACAGCATGCTGCCATTTTAGACCATAATTATGTACAGTATTTAGCGCCGGGAGGGGAAGTGGGTGGAGGGAAGCTATGAACAGAAACACCAGCCGGCCTGGGCAACAGATTGATGGAGGGAGCTACTTCTGAGTTCACATGGCAATGAAAATATTAATTCTAGTTATACAATTGGCCTATTTGTTAATGGATATCTAATAGCTCCTTTGCAAATCCATGTACATTGGGGTGATGTGATTGAGGTGTGAGCCATGGAGAGATGCTTCATGCTGTTGGATCGATATCATGATCATACAATTGGTGTTACACAGTTCGGGAGTTGAACCGGTGTCCTTTGGGTTACAAGTCTGACGGCCTAACCATTTACCCACGACCGCTCTAGATGAGCTGAGGTACTAGGTTGCAACAGACTGATTAGAGTTGTATAGCACTATGTAAAAGAAAACACCTGCTACACCAAATACCACCAACAAGTTGTTGTTAGGAGTAAAGGGTGCAAAAACACACACACACGCACGCACACACACACACACACACACACACACACACACACACACACACACACACACACACACACACACACACACACACACACACACACACACACACACACACACACACACACACACACACACACACCAAGCAAATAATGTTGAAGCAGATAATAGTCTAATTTAAGTAACTAATTACTTCAGCAACAGTGCTAGGTGGAATTTACCTGTACTTTATTTCTGGAAGCCCAAGGCGTTAATTACCAGGGTTGCAGGTTCAAATACTGGCCCTAACACTCCCTACACCTCCATCCATGGCTAAAGTGGCCTTGAGCAAGGCACATTACTCCAGGGACTGTAACCAACAACCTTGAGCAAGGCACATTACTCCAGGGACTGTAACCAATAGCCTTGAGCGCGGCACATTACTCCAGGGACTGTAACCAATAGCCTTGAGCAAGGCACATTACTCCAGGGACTGTAACCAATAGCCTGTAATATCTGTAAGTCGCTTTGTACAAAAAAGCGTCAACTAAGTGTAATGTAATATTGAAATTGAATTTCATAGTAGATACATAGTAGTGTGTGTAAGCTTGAATGTGCTGATGTGGCCTGTTTTTTTGTCAGTCACTTTCCACTAATCTCTCTGTCTCTGTCTCTCTGTCTCTCTGTCTCTCTCTCTCTCTCTCTCTCTCTCTCTCTCTCTCTCTCTCTCTCTCACTCTCTCTCTCTCTCTCTCTCTTTGTTTAACCCTTGTCCTGTTGCTGCTGCTGTTGTTGCCTCTGTGAGTAGACCATGTGACAAAAAGTGTTTATTCACATGTGTTCAAAGTTTAACAGGAGGGGGTATAGCTCAGTGGTAGAGCATTTGACTGCAGATCAAGAGGTCCCCAGTTCAAATCTGGGTGCCCCCTGCCCTTTTCATTCAAACACCATTGGATAAATCACCTGTAGGAGTGCATGTACCGGAAAAAAACCTTGCTACGTCAAATACCCCCAGCAAGCAGTAGTTAGGCTCAAATGGTGCAAACATCCACCCACATCCAAGTGAAGAAATTTAAGCGAATGTTGAACACAGCAAGCAAATAATGTTGAAGCCGATAATAGTCTGCAATTATGTTATTAATTATTTCATCTACAATGTTGGTGTGAAAGATGGTGGAAGATACTTTATTATTTATGGTAAAATAATGTTTTTCTCTGCCCAAGCCAAGGCGGTAATAACCATTCAGTCACAGTCCTCCTCAAGCGTGTAAACAAAGACAACATTGTGATTATGCACACTATTCTGTCCATAGCAGAAAAACACATCATAAGCTCTCCGAAGTGGAAATGAAAAGGAGTATAAATTAAAAAAATATATCCGGATCAAACACCCGTGACCACCCACAGTCCATTTAAAAAGAGCCACGGGGACGGAGCACAAGCGAGTCCAGGATTTCTAAACAGGCCTGTTGGGGGGTAAACAGCTTCTTAATTTGGAGCTCAGTGAGAGTTGATGGTGTTGTGGAGCGGCACTTTAGCAGCCCACTGTAGTGGTCTTAAGGGAGGACTTAAGGTCATTAGCCAACATCTGGGTAGTGCAGACCCTGCTGAGCACAGTTGTTATCTGCTCTGACAGAGAAG
>NC_085864.1:49697953-49705453 GCF_034702125.1 Engraulis encrasicolus
GGTAGACCTACAGCTTGACAGCGCTACTCGCCCGCAACTCGATTCAGCTGTGTCATGCTCAATTGAAAAAACCAAAAAGAGGCAGCCGAGTCGCGCTGTATGAAGCTGTAGGCCTACCTGAAAACTGGCAGTGGAAAAGGGGCATTACAAAGCAAAACCACCAACAGAGTGGATCCCAAAGCAGGGTCGGGTCACCTGGGATGTAACAGGGGAATATTAGTCAATGTTTTTGGGGACGAAAACAGTGAGACTTCGTTCATACCTCTCGCAAAGCAGAACCAGATACAGAGCCAGTCTCAAGGCAGGGCACGGTCAGTTAGACTGCAACAGGGAAACGTAAAACCAGGGTTTTGGGCCAAAAACAGTGGGACCAAAGAGAGTGTGCTAGCCTACAAAGGAGTTGTTATTCAGATATACTGTCTTCCGACCGGGGTGTTTTTATTCTAAAACAGAATAACAGCAGGACAAAAGGCCTGGGTCAGTTGTGCGGGAAACAGAGGAATGTTAGGCAGGGCTGTTTGGGCTGAAAGCTTCACAGTAATTGGTTATCAGAGAGAGGAAATATAAATCGGGCTTTCTTCTGCTGACAGCAAGGGCACCCAATACAGCAGGGCATCCCATGGGAGTTGGTTGTCAGACTGGTTGTTGGCAAGGCCATTTTAAGGTACTAGGGGGGTCCTAGCCAAAGAGGGATTTGGGGCACATCACCCTCGGCCCTTCAGACCGTTGTTGTGAGCACGTACCCTCAGATGAATAATAATCCCGCAGATACAGCTATTTCTAATCTATGTCTTCTGACAGCAGTGCCTATTATCTAAATCAGAACCACAGCAGAGCAGTTCCCAAGGGAGGCCTGGGTCAGTTTGTTAAGTGAACAAGCTGCACAGGAATTGGTAATCAGACAGAGCAAGGGAATGTCATCCGGGTTTCGTTTTGGGTGACAGCAAGAGGACCATCTGATAGTCTCAAGGCAGGGCATGGGCATAGACTGCAACAGGGAAACGTAAACCAGGGTTTTGGGCCAAAAACAGTGGAATGTAGGAGAGCGTATACAAAGGAGTTGTTATTAAGATATGCTGTCCTCTTTTCTAAAACACCCTCAGAGGAGTTCCCAAGGCAGACCAGGGTCAGTTGTGAAGGGAACAGGGGAACGTTAGCCAGGGCTGTTTGGGCTGAAGGCGGCACAGGAATCAGACAGAGGTAAGGGAATTCTATCCAGGGATGTTTTAGCTGACAGCTAGGGGACTTTAGAGAGAGATGGCCATCCTATGGAAGTTGGTGATCAGACAGAGGCTGTTGGCCGGGAGTGCCCTCCTCTAGAGAGATTTCGATAGCATTTTCAGTCACTGAATTTAGGAGATGCTTTCACACTCATATATTTGTCATTGCTGTCATTTAAATATGTATGTACAGAGCAAGTCATTACCAGCCCCCAACTGTTACATACTTTTAGAGCAGTTCTAATTTGAGGAGAAAGCTGGTTCAATTTGTCCGCATAGTGGCTAAATGCTATTGTATTTCACACTGTCTGGATTTTACCCTAGGCATAACCAGTAGAAGAGACTTAAGATATGTTTTAGGATGATATTGCTCTGCAATATATCTAGGCCATTGAGGTGATCTCTTCTCTTTGTTTTGGTTAAATTTCTAGCAGCAGCATTTTTGATTAGCTGACTGAGTGACTTTTGGAAGTGGAACTTCTAGAGAAGTGACTTTTAGAGAAGCGACTTTTAGAGAAGTAACTGAGAAGGGACTTCAAGAGAAGGGGATCGTCACCAGGAGCCTGCATAGAAGCGTAAACAAATGGCCTCCACTTTTCCTCTCCAAATAAAAGCTGTGGCTGTCTCTCCTTTCCAAGACCGCCACAGCCTACTCAAGACGCCATTGCGTTGGCTTACTGTCAACACTGTAACAAATAGTCCCTCATTGTTTGCCCACTACACCCGAGTTTTATAAGTGTGCTACTGCCAACGTATTACTGTAGGAACCACTCAAGACGTCATTGTGCTGGCTTACTGTCAACACTGAAACAAATAGTCCCTCATTGTTTGCCCACTACACCCGAGTTTTACGAGTATTACTGTAGAAATGCCACTTCTAAAGAGTCCTTCCTCATTGTTTACTGCCAACGCTGTCAGACACGCTGTACACAATACTGCTATACAAGACACCCACAATGCAGGCCGTGTACAAGCAGTGTGTGTGTGTGTGTGTGTGTGTGTGTGTGTGTGTGTGTGTGTGTGTGTGCGTGCGTGCCTGTGTGCATGTGTGTTTGTTTGTTTGTTTTTGTGTGTGTGCCTTCTTGCTAAATCTTATGGCTCATGCTCAGCTTATGTCTCTATTTATTAGTATAAATAATGAAGACAGCAAAAAAAAAAAACAGCGTACACAGTAGGTAGAAAGGGTTGGACTTAAAACAAGAAAGGGGAGTGCGGGAGGGCGCATCCCTATACATGCAGCTATCTAAATTACAGAGGAGGGCGCATCCCTATACATGCAGCTATCTAAATTACAGAGGAGGGTGCATCCCTATACTCATGGCTATCTAATTTACAGAGGAGGGTGCATCCCTGTACAAACAGCTATCTAATTTACAGCTTAAAAGCAGATAACTGTGGAGTCAGCATCCGCTACCTAAGAGGGAGAAGGTGACTCATCTCTGGGCTGCAGGGAAGCAGACAGGGGAGGTGGACAAAGGGGCCAGTGGTCACAGGTCCAGGGAGAGAAAGGGGGCCCAGAAAGTGACTAATCTCTGAGCTGCAGGGAAGATGACATAACAGGGGAGGTGGACAAAGGGGACAGTGGTCACAGACACAGGAAGAGAGAGGGGGCCCAGAAAGTGACTAATCTCTGGGCTGCAGGGAAGACGACATAACAGGGGAGGTGGACAAAGGGGACAGTGGTCACGGGCCCAGGGAGAGAGAGGGCCCAGAACTGGGTCCCCATCTGTTTTTTCTTCATTTCTTTCTTTCTTTCTTTCTTTCGTGCCTACATTCACACAAGGGTCCCTGACTTAGCCATAGCCAAGATGACACAAGTGAGTCTCTGTGCACACACAGATAGAGGGAGGTACGTGGATAGGAGAATAAAGGAGAGAAAAAGAGGAGGAGGAGATGGTGGAGGAGGAGAGGGGACAGAGAGACAGAAAAATAACAGTAGATGGAGAGTGTGGGATTGGGATATAGAGAGAATATAAGACAAGGATGCAGAGAGCGAGAAAGAAGGAAAGACAGAGAGACAGTCAAAAGACAGAGAGAGGGATAGAAAGACAACGAAGGAGAGAGAGAAAAAGTGAATAAACAAGAACTAGAATTGTGGAGGACGAAAGCCAGAAACAAAGAGAGGGAGACAGAGATTGAGAGAAGAAAAGAAAAGACAACTGGGGGAGTAAGCATGAAAGAAAGTGAGGGAGGTCTAGAGAGATCCAGTGGGATGTTTGACCCACAAACACTGCTGCTGAACCTCATAAGGATTAGAGACAACAATCTAATTACTGGTTGCCGAGGAGGGGAGCGGAGGAGGAGACGTGAAGAGGAGGATAGAGGAGCAGAGGAGGAGATGTGGAGAGGAGGATAGAGGAGCAGAGGAGGAGATGTGGAGAGGAGGATAGAGGAGTAGAGGAGGAGATGTGGAGAGGAGGATAGAGGGCTGTTTGGGCTGAAGGCGGCACAGGAATCAGACAGAGGTAAGGGAATTCTATCCAGGGATGTTTTAGCTGACAGCTAGGGGACTTTAGAGAGAGATGGCCATCCTATGGAAGTTGGTGATCAGACAGAGGCTGTTGGCCGGGGGCGCCCCCCCTTGATAGAGATTTCGATAGCAGTGTCAATGCACTTTTTCAGTCACTGAATTTAGGAGATGCTTTCACGTTCATATATTTGTCATTGTTGTCATTTAAATACATGTACAGAACCAGTCATTACGAGCCCCCAACTTGTAGTGCAGTTCTAATTTGAACAGAAAGCTCGTTCAATTTGGCCGCATAGTGGCTAAATGCGACTGTATTTCTTTCACCCTGTCTGGATTTGACCCTAGGCATAACCAGTAGAAGAGACTTAAGATATGTTTTAGGATGATATTGCTCTGCAATATATCTAGGCCATTGAGGTGATCTCTTCTCTTTGTTTTGGTTAAATTTCTAGCAGCAGCATTTTTGATTAGCTGGAACTGACTGAGTGACTTTTGGAAGTGGAACTTCTAGAGAAGTGACTTTTAGAGAAGCGACTTTTAGAGAAGTAACTGAGAAGGGACTTCAAGAGAAGGGGATCGTCACCAGGAGCCTGCATAGAAGCGTAAACAAATGGCCTCCACTTTTCCTCTCCAAATAAAAGCTGTGGCTGTCTCTCCTTTCCAAGACCGCCACAGCCTACTCAAGACGCCATTGCGCTGGCTTACTGTCAACACTGTAACAAATAGTCTTACATTGTTTGCCCACTATGACCGAGTTTTATAAGGGTGCTACTGCCAACGTATTACTGTAGGAACCACTCAAGACGTCATTGTGCTGGCTTACTGTCAACACTGTAACAAATAGTCCTACATTGTTTGCCCACTACACACGAGTTTTACGAGTATTACTGTAGCAACGACACTTCTAAAGAGCTCTTCCTCATTCTTTACCGCCAACGCTGTCAGACACGCTGTACACAATACTGATATACAAGACACCCACAATGCAGGCAAGGCAGTGTACAGGCAGTGTGGGTGTGTGTGTGTGTGTGTGTGTGTGTGTGTGTGTGTGTGTGTGTGTGTGTGTGTGTGTGTGTGTGTGTGTGTGTGTGTGTGTGTGTGTGTGTGTGTGTGTGTGTGTGTGTGTGTGTGTGTGTGCATGTCTGTGTTTGTTTGTTTTTGTGTGTGTGCATTTTTGCTTAGTATTATGGCTCATGCCCAGCTTATGTCTCTATTTATGAGCATAAATAATGAAGAAAGAATAAAAACAGTGTACAGTAGGTAGAAAAAAACGTGTAGGGTTGGACTTAGAACAAGAAAGGCTAGCGCGGGAGGGTGCATCCCTATACTCATGGCTGTCTAATTTACAGAGGAGGGTGCATCCCTATACTCATGGCTATCTAATTTACAGAGGAGGGCGCATCCCTATACATGCAGCTATCTACTTTACAGAGGAGGGTGCATCCCTATACTCATGGCTGTCTAATTTACAGAGGAGGGTGCATCCCTATACACGCGGCTATCTAGTTTACAGAGGAGGGCACATCCCTATACTCATGGCTGTCTAATTTACAGAGGAGGGTGCATCCCTATACTCATGGCTATCTAATTTACAGCTTAAAAGCGGATAACTGAGGAGTCAGCATCAGCTACCTGAGAGGGAGAAGGTGACTAATCTCTGGGCTGCAGGGAAGACGACATAACAGGGGAGGTGGTCAAAGGGGACAGTGGTCACGGGTCCAGGGGGAGAGGGAGGGGGCCCAGAACTGGCTCCTCATCATTTCTTTCTTTCTTTCTTTCTTTCTTTCTTGTGTGCCTACAGTACATTCACACAAGGGTCCCTGACTTAGCCATAGCCAAAATGACACAAGTGAGTCTCTGTGCACACACAGATAGAGGGAGGTATGTGGACAGGAGAATAAAGGAGAGAAAAAGAGGAGGAGGAGATGGTGGAGGAGGAGAGATGACAGAGAGACAGATAACAAATAACAGTGGATGGAGAGTGTGAGATCAGGATGTAGAGAGAATACAAGACAAGGATGCAGAGAGCGAGAAAGAAGGATAGACAGAGAGACACGACAGTCAAAAGACAGAGAGAGGGATAGAAAGACAACGAAGGAGAGAGAGAAAAGGTGAATAAACAAGAACTAGAGTTGTGGAGGAAGAAAGCCAGAAACAAAGAGAGGGAGACAGAGATTGAGAGAAGAAAAGAAAAGACAACTGGGGGAGTAAGCATGAAAGAAAGTGTGGGAGGTCTAGATCAGTGTTTCTCAAACTTTTTCAGATCGAGGCCCACTTTGTCCCCCCAAAAATGTTCAGGGACCACCTGTCTACCGAATTGACAGTTGACGGGTGCTAATTTCAATGCAGATCACTCACTTCTTATTCACATTTACAAGCCTGGCTTATTGTGGTGAAAATAAGACTTCAGCTATGTTTAGCTTTGTAATAATATTACAAATATAGTCTACTGCTAGCTTGTCTTGGAAAAGTACAAATCCACTTGCGGACCACCTGAGCTCTGTCACGGACCACTAGTGGTCCCCGGACCACACTTTGAGAATCACTAATCTAGAGAGATCCAGTAGGATGTTTGACCCACAAACACTGCTGCTGAACCTCATAAGGATTAGAGACAACAATTTAATTACTGGTTGCGGAGGAGGGGAGCGGAAGAGGAGACGTAGAGAGGAGGATAGAGGAGCGGAGGAGGAGATGTGGAGAGGAGGATAGAGGAGCAGAGGAGGAGATGTGGAGAGGAGGATAGAGGAGCAGAGGAGGAGATGTGGAGAGGAGGATAGAGGAGCAGAGGAGGAGAAGTGGAGAGGAGGATAGAGGAGCAGAGGAGGAGAAGTGGAGAGGAGGATAGAGGAGGAGATGTGGAGAGGAGGATAGTGGAGCAGAGGAGAGCGGAAAAGGAGACGTGGAGAGGAGGATAGAGGAGGAGAGAGGAGGAGATGTGGAGAGGAGGATAGTGGAGCAGAGGAGAGCGGAAAAGGAGACGTGGAGAGGAGGAGAGGAGGAGCAGAGGAGGAAAGTGCAGGAGAGGAAGAGAGGAAGAGGGGTTAGAGAAGAATAAAAGAGTGGAGAGCAGGAAAGGAGGAGGGTAGAGGAGCAGATGAGGATAGAGGAGGAGAGGAGAAAGGCAAGAGAGGAGGAGAAGGGATGAGAGGAGGATACAGGTGGAGTAAGAGAAGACAGGAGAGAAGGAGAGGAGGAAGATAAAAGAGGAGAGGAAGCGAGAAGAGGGAGAGATGAGAGGCAGCAATTTAATGTGGCAAGTGGAGAGTAGAGCAGAGAGGGAGAGGAGGAGTGGTGGAGAGGAGGAGAGAAGAGGAGAGGAAGAGAGAAGAACAGAAGAGGAGAGGAGAGGAGAGGAGAGGAGGAGAGGAGAGGAAGAGAGAAGAGCAGAAGAGGAGGGGAGAGGAGATGAGAGGAGAGGAGAGGAGTGGAAGAGAGAAGAGCAGAAGAGGAGAGAAGAAGAGAGGATTATAAGCATAAATGTAATTAGGTGTGTGGCAGGAGGAGATTAGAGCAGAGGAGAGGAGAAGCGGTGGAGAGGAGGAGAGATGGAAGACAAGAGCAGAGGAGGAGCGGTGGAGAGGAGGAGAGGAGGAGAGACGGAAGACAAGAGCAGAGGAGGAGATAAGAGGAGAAAATTAGAACAGGCAATTAAATTATGGGTGAAGAGGAGAGGGGCAGGAAAGGAAACATGGAGAGGAGAGGAGGATAGAGGAGGAAAGGAGAAAGGCAAGAGGGGAGGAGAAAGAGAAGACAAGAGAGAAGGAGAGGAGAGGAAGAAGACAGAAGAGGAGAGAGGAAGAGAAGAGG
>NC_085864.1:49715453-49717953 GCF_034702125.1 Engraulis encrasicolus
TATGTCCTGTGCACTTTGTATTTGCTTGTGATGTTGGCTTGATTATGTCCTCTTTTGAAAGTCGCTTTGGTTATAAAGCATCTGCCAAATGCAATGTAATGTAATGTAATGTGTATGTGTGTGTGTAGGGAGTGGGCGGAGGAGGGGGGCGTTGGGCTGTAAAGGAGTTGGTAGGTTTGGTGGGGGCCTGTTGGGGTTAACACTTGCAATCAGGTATTGAATATTTCTCTTTGCTTCTTCCCCCATATGCGTGCACGCACACACGCACGCACGCGCACGCACGCACGCACGCACGCACGCACACACACACACACACACACACACACACACACACACACACACACACACACACACACACACACACACACACACACACACACACACACACACACACACACACACACACACACACACACACACACAGACTCAAACACACACACAGGTGGTTGACAATCAGATACCCAGTGTTCCCTGTCTTTGCCTCTGTCCCCAAGTAGACTTGGATACACCTCAAAGCCTCATGCATAATTCAGTCTCAGTGGAGGGAGAGAAAAGGGATTTGGGACACTGTGTGAATGGGTGGGTGGTGTTGGAAGTTCGGTAGTGGTGGTGGTTGGTGGTGGGAAGTTTGGCAGAAAAGGAAAGGTCGTTGCTTTCACTGTCCTCCCTCTCTCTCTCCTTCTCTCTCCCTCTTTCTCTCCTTCCTATTCGATTCATCCCTCTGTCTTTCTCTCTCTCATTCCCTTCCTACTGCACCTGTCCAAAGATACACACTCTTATCTCCTTCTCCCACCTCCACCTTACTCTCTCTCTCCCTTTTCTCTGTCCCTTGTTCTCTTTAGGGCGGAGTGGAGGCTTGCAGCGTCTCTCTCTCTCTCTCTCTCTCTCTCTCTCTCTCTCTCTCTCTCTCTCTCTCTCTCTCTCTTTTGACAAGGTGGGGAAGAAGGTGATCTATTACACACTCGTTAAAATCTCTCACTGGGCACAATTACAAGGGCGGCCTGATACAAGGTGGAGGGTTTCCTTAGGTGTCAGCCAGTCAACTGTCCCTGCATGGCGAACACTGTACAAAAGTCCTATCCCCAAGCGTGCTGGAGACCTTCAGTGGCGGGTTTTGCATTGTGTCATGGCCACAAGGGTTTTTCTTTCAAGGATAGGAAATAAGGACTCAAACTTATGTGTGCTGTGTAACGTGCCTGATACCGTGTTCCATGTGTTCTCAGAATGTGCAAAACTGACCCCATTGTTTTGTTTACTTACAAAGGTGTGTAGTTGTTCTGGTTTTATTTTTACGAAGGAACTGTTTATTTTTGGAGTCAAATACTCGAAGAGAATCAAGGATGTGTGCACCTGTCTAAATTTCCTACTTGGACAAGCCAAAATGGCAATCTGGAAATGTTACAGGCTGGAGCAGGATGGAAAAATAGTGGCACAAACTGACCTGTTTAAGACTCTTGTTGAAGCAAGGATAGTAACTGAGTTCACCTACTTTAAGGTCACAGCTGATGTTACTTTGTTTGAAAAAAAATGGTGTTTAGATAAGGGACTTTGGTCAATCTGTAATGGTGGTAAGCTTATTTTTAGGTGGTAATAATCCGAGGTACGGGGGGTGATGGGGGGGAATGGGGAAGGAGAGGTCTACTCCCTTTTATGGTGAATGGAAGGATCAACATGCATGTAATGTAAAGTACTTTTTTTAAGTGGTGACAATGGTTCACAATAAAGGAGTGTTGAAGNTCTTTTCTCTGTCCCTTGTTCTTCAGGAAGGAGCGGAGGCTGGCAGCTTCTCTCTCTCTCTCTCTCTCTCTCTCTCTCTCTCTCTCTCTCTCTCTCTCTCTCTCTCTCTCTCTCTCTCTCTCTTTCTCTCTCTCACTCTCTCTTTTCTCTGTCCCTTGTTCTTCAGGAAGGAGCGGAGGCTGGCAGCTTCTCTCTCTCTCTCTCTCTCTCTCTCTCTCTCTCTCTCTCTCTCTCTCTCTCTCTCTCTCTCTCTCTCTCTCTCTCTCTCTCTCTGCTCTGTCCCTCATTCTTTTCAGGGTGGAGTGGAGGATGGCAGCTTCCGGGAGCCAAACAGCCAATTATGTAGCCAGAGGCTGTCAGATGAAGACCCATCATGCCAGCAAGCAGCAAGCCGGCATCAGGCCCATCAGACCCATCATGGAGGGTGTGTGTGTGTGTGTGTGTGTGTGTGTGTGTGTGTGGGTGTGTGTGTGTGTGTGTGTGTGGGTGTGTGTGTGTGTTGTGTGTGTGTGTGTGTGTGTGTGTGTGTGTGTGTGTGTGTGTGTGTGTGTGCGTGTGTGTGTGTGTGTGCGTGTGCGTGTACGTGTGTGTGCGAGCGTGAGTGTGTGCATATGTGCATGCGTGTACGTGCGTGCCTGATCAGAGTGAGGACTCATTGAGTTGAATTGTTGAGTCCTCCAGAGCCTCCCCCTGGCAGGGCCCTTGGTGGTGTGTCTACTCCACTGGCCTTGCACCCGTGCCTGCGTGCATGTGTGTGTGTGTG
>NC_085864.1:49722953-49737953 GCF_034702125.1 Engraulis encrasicolus
GACCCATGAGGGTCTTCATAAAGGCCAGACTTTCTCCACTGAGCCTGTTCTCACTTAGCAGCGTGTCCAGACATCATTAGACCGCCTTCTCAAAATGTCACTCAGGGAATAGGAACGGCTACTATGTGTTTAGCAGTCAGCGAATAGCAATGGCTACTATGTATTTAGCACTGTCACTGGATGCGTTCCAATATGTGACCTTGCGTCCTCCACTTGTGTTTGTGGCCTCAAACCAGGAAGTAATATGCCATGATGACATCACTGACAACAACATTATATTTCAATATCTCGCAAAAGCTCAATTGTAAAGTCATTTTCTCATTTGCAATTGAGATAGTGAATGAAAAACAGGTTGCTGTGGCTAGGCTGACAGCTGGGAAACTTTATTGTTTTCTCCACGGAGGATGGGTCAGGAGGCGGGGCGAGGCCACAAGCACTAGTGGAGGAAGCAAGGTCGCATATTGGAACGCACCCTCTATCTCTGGCATTAAGGTAGTGTTGCTCGCCAGACTGTGTAACTCTGGGCTGGAACTATAGGCAGCGTTGTGGAACAGTTCAAAATCTCTCTCTGTCATTCAGAGTCTACCTTTATATCCAACGTCCTACACTATTTGTTTACCTTACCAAGAAATGTAATTCACTCCATAATATAATATAGAACATAATATATTTCATTCCAAGTTTCTATTTGAAGACTGCAATGTCAGTCTATCTCAGACTTGTTTGTACTACAAGTTGTTTACTATAGTTATGATCACACATCCTTTTTAGAATAGGCCCTGAGACACACACTCGCACGTTCACACGCACGCACACAAACACACAGTGTGTTGAGAGTGTGTGTTTATCTGCCGTCATTAAGTAGCCTTCCTCCATACACAGCAAACTGCAGGATCCTCTTGGGACACTGTGTGGGCCTTCTCCCTCTTCCTCTCTCCATCAGCTGTGTGAGCCTTCTCCCTCTCTTGATCAGCTGTGTGAGCCTTCTCCGTCAGCTCTGTGGGCCTTCTCCCTCTCCTGATCAGCTCTGCTATCCTCCTCCCTTCTCTCCTCCTCCTCGTCTATTTTTGGTTATTTTATTTTATTTTATTTTATTTTATTTTATTTTATTTTATTTTATTTTATTTTATTTTATTTTATTTTATTCTCTCTCTTTTCTACGTATGATCAGCTCTGTTATCCTCCTCTCTTCTCTCCTCCTCCTCGTCTATGCTTGGATCTGTTATTCTATTCTTTTCTCTCCTCCATTTCTCCTACATTATGTTCGACTCTGTTATTCTTTTCTCTTCTCTTCTCTTCTCTTCTCTTCTCTTCTCTTCTCTTCTCTTCTCTTCTCTTCTCTTCTCTTCTCTTCTCTTCTCTTCTCTTCTCTTCTCTTCTCTTCTCTTCTCTTCTCTTCTCTTCAGTGAGAATGAAAGATGATGTTGTTGCACAAGTGCTGTGCTGTTCTGAATTTACTATGCCTGCATTGGTATTGTGTGCATTAGAGATAAGAGCTCTATCTAACCATCTGGCCTATAGTACTCCTGCCTTGTACAACAGGGGTATAGCAAGATGACACTGCAGAATAGCATAGAAAAATAAGAAAATAAACAGTGTCAGGTTAAGGTCATCTCTGGCAACGCAAACATATACACACCATATTTTTTTTTACTGGAACATTCTCAAGTGTACTCCTGTACAACAGGGGTATAGCAGGATGACACTGCAGAATGTTCCAGAAGAAAACAGGTCAGCTCTGAGCAGCGCATGCATGGAAAGAGTATGGCTGAGCTCTGGCAGTGCACACATGCACACGTACGCTATTTTTTTACTGGAACATTCTCAAGTGTCATCCTGCCCCACCCCTGTTGTATTGTTTGCATTGAGACAGGACAGAAACTCTGTGTGTGTGTGTGTGCGCGCACAAGTGTGTGTTCGCTGAACTCAGCAATAGCGACAAGCACATTAGCAATGTTAATGACATTATCAGAAGGGGACATCTGTGAGGCACTGGGGGTGAGTCACCAAGAACACAACTAATATATTTAGAAATGTACTCAGAGAGTGCAGACCTCTGCCAAGGAAGTCTCTCTGCTTTCTTTTTGTGGAGTTACAAACTGGACCGTGATCCGGATCAGCACCAAAATTGAAAAACTCGTTCCTTTTGTCATTTCCAACAACTCCACAAAGTGTCATCCAAATCCGTTTATAAGTTTTGGAGTTATCCTGCTGAACAAACAGACGAACAGACAGACAGCGAAAACAGAAGTTCCCTGACAGCAGCATCACAACAACAAAAAACACTTAATTGCTATTCTGTACTGACAATGAAATTAGATTTTGCAGGTTGTGCAAGAGATTGAAAGGGGAATTGTATCAACATTGTTTAACATTTCTGGATATGTTGTTTCAGACATATTTGTATAAGTGATGAAAATGGTTTGGGGTGTTAGACACAGCCAAGACTACAGGCCACAGTCTCTCTCTCTCTCTTTCTGTCTCTTTCTCTCTCTCTCTCTGACACACACACATAAACAGATACACACACTCTTTCTCTCTCTCTCTCTGAATTGCATTGCTAAGCAGCTTTGAGATATTTAAAGAGGTGTGTATTAATAGGCCTAGCTGGACAGAAATCAATCCCACATGCAGAGGGGATCCATTTTTTACCTCTTTCACCAAATATCTTTCTTGCTCTCTGTCTCCCTCACCCTTTCTCTTTCAGTAGGACCATCTCTCATTTCTTCCTCTCTCTTCTCTTCTTTCCCAATCCCCCTATCTCTCTTGTCCTTCTTTCTTATTTTCTCTCTCTCTCTCTCTCTCTCTCTCTCTCTCTCTCTCTCTCTCTCTCTCTCTCTCTCTCTCTCTCTCTCTCTCTCTCTCTCCACATGCTCTTTCCATGAGCCTGGTGTAATCAGGAGTAGAAATATGAGTCTCTCTGCTCTCCTTCCTGCTTCTATATGATGAACAACATGCTGCTTGTTTACAGATTCAGCACATGTGAGTTCATTTATACTACAATTGTGTGTTCATTCATATTACCCATGTATGTTTTGTGCAATGGGTGCCTGGCTCATCAAAAACAGTTAACCCTTTTATTTCAAGTAAAGCCTACATTGTAAGCTTGTTGTTTGAGTAAACAGACGCCATGCCCATTTCAAGTGACTAAAGCCTAACTGTATACCGGAAATCATTATTCCTCTATGGAGGGTGAGCGATCTGGGCGACCAGAGCGAATTCGCCAGCGACACGAACAGAGCATATTTCAATGATTGAACACAAGCTAATAATATGGTAATGAGCTATGACGCGGTTCAGTGAAAACTAATGGAATGTTCATATCTCTGAATGTCCCAGGCTGTCAAGCCAGAACCATTATGTGATTAGCTAAATCAAACAATGTCACGTGCAGAGACAATAAAACGAATTCATGGCGAAACTTATTCAACGACCTCAGCTACCTTGGTTGCTTAGGTCGTGCTTGGTATACACGCAGCGTAACAGTTTCATGCCTCTCTGGCATCTCGCTAGCTTTCCCACCATTATGCCATCACTCTACCTGGCTGCTTGGCTGCAGAGATGTTTGGATATGTTCTTCTGTTCAAGCCTGGAGTTGTAGCATGGGAGTTATCTCCATAGGTTGCATAACACTGCATTACATGCACAGATGTGTGGCTTTGCAAAATCACAGCCAGCTGTAAAATCGCAAACATGTCTGATCATCAACACACACACACGCACGCACGCACAGCACGCACGCACGCACGCACGCACGCACACACACACATACATACACACACACGCACATATACACACACACACACACACACACACACACACACACACACACACACACACACACACACACACACACACACATACACACACACACACACACACACACACACACACACACACACACACACACACACAGAAACCCTATCAAACTTACTGCCTTTATTTCAGGGAAGCATGAAATGGTTAGGCATTTGCTATCACACATGCAGGCACGGAACAGTTGGAGCCATTTGCAATGGCCAACTTGTGTATTTACTCCCACGAACACACACTTACCCAAACTCACACTTACCCGAACACACACTTACCCAGCTGGGTCTTCAATGTTCATTTGAATTCCACTGGTGAGAACAAAGAAATAGAACAGGTGTCCTGCTAAGGTTTCTGAATATGTATGAGACGCTTTCACATGTGCATGTTGGGTGTGTGGAAATGTCCTTGAATTAAGCAGGTTTCTGACTTGGTGTATGTTTGCATGTTGAATTATACATTGTGCACTCTCCCTGTGTGTGTGTGTGTGTGTGTGTGTGTGTGTGTGTGTGTGTGTGTGTGTGTGTGTGTGTGTGTGTGTGTGTGTGTGTGCGTGCGCGCGTGTGCGTGCATGCATGCGTGCGTGCACGTGCGCCTGTGTGTATGTGTGTGGATGGAAGCACAGTGGGACTAGGTGTGCACTAGGAACTGTGTACGTTGTGTGTATGCATGTGTGTGTTTATATGATGGAGGCTCCAGAGGATGGAATCTACAATGCACCATGGGTACTCTGATGACGGCTCGCAGGCGGTTGGCCTTCCAAGCAGCAGGTCAGATGACTCCAATGCCCTCTACCTGCTAGCCAGAGAGTACAGTTTTAACCCAGTCAGACCCAAATTATGTTCTGCTGGGGAAAAGAAAAACCACAATCCCAATACGGATTTCAGATCTCAACTGCCCTAATCTATTTTTGAAGATTCAAAAAATAACTTTAAAAAAAAAAATTCCATCAGCCATAACACAGCACGCAGAAGTACTCTGAAGATCAGTGTTCACACTCATCTTTCATGGTTTTATATGTTTGCATATCTGATTTTTTTGGGGTGTAATGGCATCCAGTGAGCTGAAACACTATGGTTGAGATATTGCACGTTCACATTCTCACTGTGGGCTGACTGTGGAGGGTGTGGAGATAACAGGCGACACCTTAATTTAACCTGCATACATTTCCACAGTATGTTTGCTTTTTGGGCTGTGTGTGTGTGTGTGTGTGTGTGTGTGTGTGTGTGTGTGTGTGTGTGTGTGTGTGTGTGTGTGTGTGTGTGTGTGTGTGTGTGTGTGTGTGTGTGTGTGTGTGTGTGTGTGTGCGCGTATGTGTGTGCGTGGGCGTGTGTGTGTGTGTGTCTTTGTGTGTGAACTGCCTCAGTCCTCCATGTGGATTCTTAGTGTTTGCTCGTCGCCTTGTGATTGAATTATGGAAATGCAGCCGCCAGCCTCACACACACACACACACACACACACACACACACACACACACACACACACACTCACACTCACACTCACACACACACACACACACACACACACACACACACACACTCCACTCGCCTCACAGGCATTGAGAGAGGAAGAGAGGGGGTGGAGGAGAGAGAGAGAGAGAGAGAGAGAGAGAGAGAGAGAGAGAGAGAGAGAGAGAGAGAGAGAGAGAGAGAGAGAGAGATGTGAGGTGATATATCCCCTGTCCCCACTCAGTGCCACAGTGGCATCTGTGGGTGTCCCTGACATGGCATCATCTGCCTGGGTGACAAACGGCACAATAGACCTGACGAACCGGTAACACTTTACTTTATGGATCGCTAATAAGGTGTTAATTTCATAGTAATTTCTCAGTAATTTCAGTCTAATTTTATGTAGCCTAATTAGTATGAAACTACTTCGACTGATAACGTTTAGTTACTGGCATACCCAGGGGCGGTTTTAGGAAATCTGAGGCCCTGGGCAAGAAACAATTCCGAGGCCCCTTTTAAATGATTAATTAATAATCAATGATGTATGCAGTGGCGTAACAACGGAACCCATATGCATGATTATCTAGGTGGGCCCCATATTCAATCAATATATAGCACATTATCATACACAACTGTCATTCAGTGTGCTAAAGAGTAGGCTAAAGAAAGAGAAGAGAGAAAAATATATTGCTATAGAGATAGTAGATAACTATCACCAAATGCAGATGAAAACAAAGCTGTTTGGGGCAGGTCTTATTTGGACATCTAGCTGGCCCCAGCAGGCAGCATAATGATGCCATTTCACCCTATCTGGATTTGACCCTAGACACTACCAGAGAAGACCTAAGGCATCTAAGGATGATATTGCTCTAGCACATCCACAATAGCCAATATTTAGGGCCCAAGGCATTTAATGACTTAAAGACTATCAGGACTGCTTTAAACTCAATTCTCAAAACAAAAGAAAAAACCCTCACGGGTAGCCAGTGAAATGACCAAATACTGGAGTGTTGTGATCTCTTTTGCTATTTAGAATTCTAGCAGCAACATGTGGATAAGTTTCACCTGCCTGAGTGACTTTTGGGGAATGCCTGTAAGGGCAGGCTATTAAAATAGCCAACTCTGCAGGTAATAAAAGCAGAGATTAATTTCCCCCTAAGGTGACAAATGATTTAGATATGCTGATGAGCATTCAGCCTGCTACACGTGAGAAATAGCCAGGATAGACCCACACTCGTTCCATAAATGGGCAAAGAAGATAGAATGAGACAATTCGCGGTAGAGGGTTGATTACAAAAGAAAACTAAAAAAAAATGGTGATGCGCCCCTTGAACGAAAACATAGCTCACAGCACATGAAAACACAGTCACGAGTCGACACACCACGGTGCACCATAACGCACACTGCACTCTTGAGACAGTGAACACCCAATTCAGAGGAAACGGTGGCTGAAGTACAAACTATTGTGTTTCAGAATCAGAAACCGAAATTAGGCAACAAACGAGAAACAACAGGTACCTTGCGCCAACTGCGCGTGCACACATCTGTTGAATAGTTGACAAGTCCCCTCTCTAGTTCTAACTAATAACTATATCGCTCACAACTCTGAAGTGACCCAGCTTGCTTCGTGACGTGATATAACAGCTAGACTACAATAGCCAAACTTCCGTCATGCTAACCAGAAATAAATGCAGCAAACTGACATGGAGCCGACATTAGAGCTATCAACTTTTGACTATAGTTACACGGAATGACAACAATGCGTGAAGTAGGCTATGACATGGTGCGATATCAAAATTGTGCTGCGGCGGACATAATGATGATTGAAAGGAATAAACCCCTACCGTGCCTTCTTTGTAGCTTCTGTGTACAACATATCTTCTGAATATCCATTATGTTCATGCTAGCACTGGCGAGTGAAGTGACTTGGTCATTATACTATTCTGTCTTTTAATTAGAGGAGAGCGGAACACTAAGTAACGCAGGGCAATTTGTAACACAGAGTTTTTATCAAGATGCACAAATCATGTTCTGCCCACTTCCATTAAACAAGGTCAAGAAGGCATGCTACAACATAGGCAAACGACTGAGTTTTCACTGACAACCATGACTTAATGTGGCTTATTTTCAAGAAAGGACAAGCTCCCACGCGTCAGGGCCGAATCAGCTCTCTGGGGCAGGCTGACATTCGAAATAACGGTAGAACGTTGCCGATGCAACTGGCGCTCTCTCCAAACAGCCAATAAGACTAGGCTACTACCGGTATAATGTATCCCATAATTCAAGGTCGCAATGTACAAAAATAAATCATACATATCGTTCTTTTATGGTCTCCGTTTCTATTCGAAACATTTATTTGTATAATTCTATCACCCATGTGACCTACAGTTGCTAAAGTAGCCTACTATTAATTTTCTTGTGGCATAATATTGAGTTCAAATGTAAGTCCCACCGTCGTGCTGAAGTGTACCGCTGGCTATATATATAACCTGCTTTTAATTCAGCTATTAATTTTACATAAACCACGCGAGAGCCTGCAATGTGTTACGCATTGTAATTGGTTTTAAATATGACGCGCAGGAACCGCTACTTTATATAGGGGCCCCGTGTTGTACTGTAGGGCCCCGAATACTTGAATAATCACCCCAGTTGGAGTTAATGTTTTGGGGTCGACGGGGCCCCTGAAAGTACGGGGCCCCGGGCAATTGCCCGACCTTGCCCAGTGGTAGAACCGCCCCTGGGCATACCTACCACCTAACTACTATGATGACACAGTAGCTGTTTCCATTAGCCTACTATTAACTAGAAACTACAGCATAATTGCACTGGAAACTGTATGGTTATTTTTGCTGTTATTAATGAGAAATTATAGTGTAATTGCACTGGAAACCATATGGTTATTTTGCTGTTATTACTAATAATAAGCAGTTATTACCATAAAATTAGACTGAAATTACTGAGAAATTACTATGAAATTAACACCTTATTAGCGATCCGTAAAGTAAAGTGTTACCGAAGAACCCTTCTGCTTCCTGACGAACCCTTCTGCTTCCTGACGAGCCCTTCTGCTTCCTGACGAACCCTTCTGCTTCCCAATAGGTCCTCCTGACCTCTCTTCTCCCACTATAACTGCACATTGGACACTAGTCAAACGCAATTTTAAACTTCTGTGCTACTGTAACCTTGTTACATAGATGTTTCGCAATAACACTTGACTTGGCTTGACTTGACTTACAGTATTTCTCAATTGGTTTTGTACATTTCTCGAATTTCTCTTGCAATTTGCAAAACATAATATTCATTCTCAAAACAGCTTTAACAAATGGCAAAACACCGTGGATGACCTGCAAAACCGAGTCTCTTTTTTTGTGTCAATGAACGTATCAGTGCCAGCAGAATGGTTAGTCATTGTGTCATAGTGTAGTCCGTGTATGGACAAGCTAGTCAAATCGATTTGTCATGTTGTCAATTGAATAGTACACTCTTGAGGATCTTTTCTGAAGCAAAATGTTGTTTAGATTGGATGGGAAATGTTGTAAATTCGACTTTATATTACATTGATCAGATAAGATTGTCCTAGATCTGGGGTACTCAATTAAAAGTCCCCGAGGGCCAGTTTTTCAAAAGTCCTCCCAATAAAGGGCCGGGCCGGGCCAACATGAATAATATTTTTTTAAAAAGGTTAAGGCCTTTGTAAGCACAAAACACACGCAACCCCCCATAATTAATAATAATTTTTAAAAATTGATAAGGTCTTTGTAAGCACAAAACACACACACTCACACCCACAGCAGATATTTGGTTTCCAGTGACAGGATGGGAGAACATTTCTCTAATACAGGGCCTGCATTTTTCTGGAGCACTGTGGGGTGAGGTGCCTGCCTTGCTCTCATTGCCACCCTTCAGTATTTTTTTAAATGACATGAGATTATCTGTTAGCCTGCAGACTACATTAATAAAAATATATATTTCTTAGTGAGAAAACCATTAAGCCTGAAGATAACACTTTTCTAACAAATGTTGCTTATTATGACTTTGTTTATGCAGCTCTCGCATGCATAATGAGAATCAGATGCAATAATGGACCCAACAAAAAGGAGGACACATAGATAGGAGGACACCTCTGCCAACAAGAAAATGGCATATTTGATGCAATGTTGATTCAATGCAACAGCCAATAATAAATCGTCAAGTTGCTCATAACTTTTTTTGTAGTCTTATGAGGGTCTTAGCATTCCAAACAAACTATTTGGGGACTGTTTAAAAGTGTGAAAAGTTTATCAAGCAATTCGTTTTTAAGTAGGCTACCACTAGTTAGCTGCCAGCAGAGCTCAAACACAATTTGCCTTCATTTGTGTTAGCAACTAGCTACAGCTACTGCTAAACCAATTCGAAGTCCTAACACACTGTTTGCAATCAAATGTGGACCATTACTTTCAAAAACGAGGCATAGAGAACATTGTAAATACTTTATTTACAGGCTCTGATACAGTCCTTCCCTTGTAGTCTACCTCACAACCTCTAATGCCACCCTCGTAGGTGCTTCTGTTCTGTCCGGAGCCTGTCCTGCAATGACTGGCAAAGAAAGAGGGAGAAACTAGCTTAGGGGGCAGGGCACGGCACGTTTCTAACTAGGGTCTGTAGCGAGATTTCAAAATAAGAGCCGACAGCGCAATCGTTTTTTTTTTTCCAAAATTATTCGAGGGCCAAAAATAGATGCCCCGCGGGCCGCTATTTGAATATGGGGGTCCTAGATATACATTTAGACTATGACCTATTTATTGATAGGTTTTCTCATTGCAAAATAGGAAAAATAGCAAACTCTGGTTGAGGTGTCAAAATGCGCCCTCTACCATCCCTTTTTACTTGTCTTGCAAGCCCATGTGAAAAACAATCTAGAACTGTAAAGCAAAATACATTTGAAACAATACACTGATACTGTATAAAGTGCACTTACTGTCTTGTGAAATTATAGGGAAATATTGTAATATTGCGTGGAGCGTAATGATAAAGGCCACATGAGGCAAAGAGTAATATAATGCAGTACAGTGCCTACTGTTGTATTGTATGCCTGTTTTCTTTATCCCTTATACTGCCTTTGATTAGAGAGAGTCAATACTTACCTGCGAGCAATTTATCAATTCAGATCACATTTATAGACAAAAATCCAATGGAAATTATACAGTGCTTATCACATTATGACAGCTTGGTAAATCATTTTGCATGTCAAGACTTAAACTATGATCTAGGGCCTAAATGTTGTTGGGGGTGCGATAGTTTCATGCATTCAGTGACAAAGCTTTTTGAGTGATATGACAAAAGCAATTGATAATGTACAAAAAAGCTGAGAATTGTACACAACCATTGCATGGCGGACGAAAGCATTTGCTAAATGCTGAAAACTATCAAAAACGTATTTTACCATGTGCACAGGTAACGGCAGGAAGTCACAATTGAACAAGAAGTTTTGAGAATGATTATTCTGTTGTTAGAAATGTACAAAACCAATTGAGAAAAACTGTAACACTCCCAAACTTTACTGCCTTCAGAGCCACATGGACCTCCTCCTGGCATCTGGCAGGGTTGCTCACTGTTTTTCAATATTATTGTTTTTTTGTTTGTTTTGGTGACAGCTGAGCCCCAGGCCCTGCCGCACACCAATAAAAATCGATTCCTCCCATGAGGGACCTTGTGTGAAATGATTTCATATGTGTCACGTCGAGTCACGACCAGACCAGACTGGCTTGCAAATCTCCGTCACACCAACTGCCACAATAAATGTCACTGCAGCCACAACTGCTACCATCACCGTAACTGGCTGCGCATCACCAAGTCAGGACAAAACTCAAACACATTTAGGGAGCCTCATCACATGTGCTAATGGGATGACAAGCATGCCAGTTCGTGTCAGATACACATTCTCAGATTACACGTTATGCTCTCTCATGTGCATGTCAGTCCCCCCAGGAGTTTGTGGGCATTCTTTCCAAAAGCTGTGATCTAAAATGCCTGTTTTCCAGAAAATCGTGATAAAAGTTGTCGTGCTTTTTATATTATTATTGCAATTTTGCACTGAAGCTGCAAAAAAGTTGCAAATCGCATCATCGTGAATTCCTGGAGGGACTGATATGTAAACACATCAATCTTGTATGTATGCATGAATGCATGAATGCATGTTTGCATGCATGTGCTTTCCACATTTTGCAAGCACCATCATTTTCCAGTGGCATTCTGACAGAGACTGCTCTCTCCAGGATGGCAGCCACACTGCTTTGTGTCAGATACAGATGATTTAAAAGGACCTTTTGCACGTCATGCTCATTGTCATGTGTTTTCTATGAATGTTTGGATATTGTACTATGTTATATACGGTAGCCTATGTTTTGTTTTCCCCATTGGGAATGCACCACCAGTTTCTCCAGGTAGATTCTCATCATCCCCATCATTGGTTTTGGCAACAGTACCCATCAGGGACAACAGCTGGCGGGCGCCAGCGCCAGCGCAGAGGACCAATACAAATCGAGAGAGAGAGAGAGAAAGAGTGTGTGTGCATGTGTGAGTATTGGTGTATGTGTGTGCGCGTATGATTATTGTCATTGCCCAATAAAAATCCAGGGAACCTCAGTCATACACACACATGTAATGTAATGCACTGTTGGCAAAATAATATTGCGGCGAGGTGTTGTGGTAGAGGCACAGTACTTTATTGATCCCTGAGGAAATTAAAGATGGTGTTGGAAATATTGACAACAATGAAGCTGAAAGGAAATAGAGTGATCCTTAGACCACTGGTTCCCAATTTTTTTTTTTGTGACTCCCTCACCCACCATAGTCTTAGCCTAGCAATTAGCAGACAGACTATCAATGGAAAATCTAGCAATATTAATGGTCAAAAAATTGCTTAGGCTAGATTTTTCATTAATATTTTTTCCGCCAATATTGCTGAATATCCACAGGACAGCAAGCATATACAGCTCTTCGCTCTTAGCTGTAAGCCTGTGGATTTCCGTTTTTATGCAGTGTCCCTTTTGTCCACAAAACCCCATTCAGTACCTCCGCGACCTCCCTAGGTGTCCCGACCCCCAGTTTGGGAACCACTGCTGCAGACTATTCTGCCCTATACAACTGATAGTAGTCTACCTATGTCACCATCTCTCATTGAACTCCATTGATTTTCATTGTGTTGCTTTCCATGATTACAATGACCCTAAACATACACCTAAGGCCAAAGTCGATTTTCTGGTGAGGTGAGAGTGATTCAGTGATTAAGTATGACACCCAATCTGCGTATTGGAAGTGTTTTGAAGTGACTTATCTGCTCATTTTCACATTATGTTCCATAGGCGACAAAACTTTTGTCTTGTGAAAATCTGCCCTGTCTGTGTTCAATAAAGGGTAAATCTCTCTTTGGTGCATGAAATTTATTTTTGTACATACATTTTCATTCGGGAGGGTTGTAGCTTTCATATGAGTGACTTCTGAAGCCAAGTGATTAATTGAAAGTCAGGTTATTAGCTGTTATTCCAAACAGATGGATAGGCGACAACTCTTTTGGAGGCGAGTGTATGTTACGAAGCTAATCTTCCCATGAAACTTCCACCTTCCAACCTGGCGCGGGTCTTATTCTCCTTCTTCTTGTTTCATTGTGCTTGGAAATCTATTTAACATTACGGTGTTTATTTTACAGAAGTCCGCCTGTTCACCACCCTTTAGTCTCTCTACCTTTCTGCCTACCCACTACCATTGTCTGGTATTTGCTGTACTCCATATCCAGGTACACTGACACAAGGGGACAGAGGGGACAGTTGTCCCAGGCCCAGGCAGAGAGGCCAGATTTGTGTCCTCATTACATTGCATGTATGGTGTGGGGCCCTTTCAGAGGACTTTGCCCTGGAAATGACCAAAGCTTTCAGCAGCCCTGTTCATTCCACTGCCCCCCTCTATCTCTCTACTGTGCCCCATGCCACTGTAATGCTTGTTAGTACAGGCTGCGTTGAACCATAGGCCATATCCAGATCCACCCCTGCCCCTCTCTCTGCCTCACCACTACGCAGATTCACAGCAGTATTCTCCCATGACACTGTACTGCACGTTAATTCAGGCTGAATTGACCCATTCACTATCTACAGCATATCCTCCACTGCCCCTGTGTGTGTTTCCCCATGCCAATGTGCTGTATATCGGCCAATGTGCTGTGTGTGTCCCCAATGCCAATGTATTGACTGGCCCCCCTCTCACACTAAACAGCCAGAGGTGAGTTTCTCGAATCCGACCAAAATTAGCCTTCGGACCAAGTCCGAACGAAGTCCGACACAACAACTAACCAACAACTATGATTTCTCGAAACCCTTAGACCAACTAGGTCCGATGTAGGTACGAAGTAAGTCCGATGAAATTCCAACCAAGTAAGTTCAGACGTACAATGAAGTTTTCGGAAATGCTCAGAGTGTCTCGCCTCAACTCGGGTGCATTTATTGCAAAGCAGTGATGCTGTACCAGTACCGCACAGTGCCCATCAAATTCAAAAGGCTATTTACATCTATCAAAGTCCACAAATCTTTGTCAACACAATCATGTCCCCGACTTCACCCCTCTTCAACTGCAGTACCAAATGCGACATTACAATCCACCATGTATTATTTTTACTTAGGTTTTGCATTTAATGTTTAATATTGTAGGCTATAGCCTACCACTAATTTGGAAGCACGGTTGGTGGGTGAGTTCTAACTGTCGGAATTCCATAGGCCTACATGTTTGCCGTTTCCTTATCGGAGGCTTGAGTTCAATCCCCGGTGAATATAGCCTAGGCTATATAATAACCACCCATCACATCTTTTTTTCAGAACGGCAAGCAAAGTCATTCTCACGCTCATGGGCAACGCAACACTTTCAACAGGTCGTGGCCAGGCAGAGTGCAGTTAAATGCTGCTTGAAATGATAACTGAAATTACGCTCGAGGATTAATAAAACATATCAGAATGTTTATTTAATTTTCCAGTCTGCACGCGTCTTTACGCGCAACGTAAGCTGGTGGAACTGCCATTATTGCCGTTGTACATAAAGACGCGCAGGAAGGGACCTATGGACCTATGTTAATGTCTGTAAACATGGCACATTCAAAGTCCTTCAACGTCGGAAAAGACCTGTTAACACAATCATATCCCCAAAATCCACCCCATTAAATGCAGTAACCAAATGTCGGTCTACACATCACCATCAATGACTGAAGAGCAATGGGCGGTGAATGGTAAGCGCGAAGGCATTTTCAGTGTGACAAGATTTCGATTCCCTCAGTAAGATAGGCCTACATTAAGCGCAGGTGCCTATTCCTCTGCGCAACTGTTTATCCAACCTCTGTGTGGCCGATCCACGCGTGCTGTTGGGCGCGCTTGTGGAGCTCTGGCATCCGAGAGTCTTTGCCTCGCAGCCACGCACGCAGTCACATTAAGGCCAAGTAACTAATTGCTTTTCACCTGTATTTTACAAAAACACAAAACGATGGCCCAATTCACACAGATAGAGAAAGAAGGACACGATGTGCTGTGTTGTTTTCTGAACCCCCTGACTGCACTGCACTTCGTGCGCCATGGGCCATGGCGCTATTTGGAGTGTGCTCACTGCTGAAATTTGCTTGAACAGTAGCCTATTGGCCGGCTGCTTGTGACAGACTTGTATTACAATAGTAGAATTGAAATGAAAAGAAGAATATGAATACTATGACATAACTAGTAACGCGAAGATG
>NC_085864.1:49742953-49752953 GCF_034702125.1 Engraulis encrasicolus
TTTGTAGTCTGGTTCAATCAAATCACAGCAACATTAAAAAGCAGATGAAAGGTGGGCAAAATGAAGGCTCAACTTTGATAAACACTGCAACAACAACAACAACACCACCAACAAGTGAGCTCATTTAAATTCCTAGGTGTACACATCTCCGCTGATCTCTCCTGGTCGAATAACACCTCGGCTCTGGTAAAAAAGGCCCAGCAGCGATTGCACTTCCTCAGAGTACTTAAGAAAGAACAGTTAGACTCAAGCTTGCTGGTGACCTTTTACCGTTCCACCATAGAGAGCCTGCTGACCTACGCAGTGTCAGTGTGGCACTCAAGTTGCACTGAGGCTGACAGGAAGAGACTGCAGAGGGTGACCAAAACAGCACAAAAAATCATAGGCTGCCCCCTGCCTCCCATAGTCACAATTTACAACTCCCGCTGCGTAAATAGAGCCAGGAGTATCATTAAAGATCCCACACATCCTGGCTTTCATCTCTTCACACTGTTGCCCTCTGGCAGGCGCTACAAGGCATTGCCAGCCAGAACCAATAGGATGTAGAACAGCTTCTTCCCCAAAGCTGTTACAACAATGAACACACACTTACTGGACAATGATCATCTATAAAGGACTGTGCACTTCGTAGGGAAGCTAAAATCTCAGTATACTTTGTATACTGACAATAAAGGCTTTCTATTCTATTCTATTCTCTAACAACAGCACTGACCTATGGCTGCCCTCTATGGAAAGTTAAGGGCCGTACACACACGTCGCTGCCAGTTACTCGCTCAGCGAATGAACTCAATAGAATGTCAATGTGTTCCAGCGAGACTAGCTGGCGAGTAGGCGAGTACTGTACAAGCGATGCGATGTGGGCGGATCCCGAGTTGAAAATATTTTATCTTCGAGCGACGCGAGTAAGCGAGTAACCAATTGGAAGGCAGAGTTCGGTACTTCTCGCCTGTTCATTGGCAGTTAAAGCCGCGGGAACTTTCAGCAAACGTTCCATGAAAGAGAGGCGAGTAGGTGAGCAAGCGAGAAGCTAGTAAATAGCAGCGATGTGTGTGTACGGCCCTTTAGACTTCTGGCTAAAAATAAAACACAGACAAACGCACACACCCACCCACAAACTAACAAGAGCACACTCAAACACGCATGCATGCACTCTCTCACAGTGGCGGAGGTAAAAATGGTTCTCTCATGGTCGATTTCACTCGACATCTCACTCTTTGAACATTTAATGAAACTTGCCGAAACTTGCACACTACTTATTCATACTGCTAAGCCAATGAGCTGCGCAGGTGGAGACTCGCCCCATCGAGACCTTTTACTGATACACACACACGCACACACACACATACACACTGCTATGCTCTCTGTTTTAATAATCCTCTGTTGAGTTCTGTCTCCCAGGAGTAGGAATAGAGGTCCCGTCCTGGGTCCCGCCCCCTGGTGGTTGATTAATTATGTACCATAGTTGGTGCCGCCAGCGCTGCGGACAGCTTTCTCTGGGCCCAGGATAAAATCATCTGAAAGGGCCCCCTATCCGATACATACATTGTAATGGGGACCCAATTCTGGGCCGCCTATCTCCCTGGGCCCGTGACAATATACCCCTTTGTCCCCCCCTGTCGGCGGGCCAGGGTGCTGCCCCCCAAGAGGAAGGCTATTAGCTAGGGTGAGCTGCTCTCCTCAGTGCTACTCATGGCCTCTGGACCAGATGGCTATTGACCCTCTTCTCCTCTCCTCTTCTCTCCTCTTCTCCTCTCCTCTTCTCCTCTCCTCTTCTCCTCTTCTCCTCTCCTCCTCTCCTCTTCTC
Organism: Engraulis encrasicolus; assembly: GCF_034702125.1. Classification (NCBI taxonomy): domain Eukaryota; kingdom Metazoa; phylum Chordata; class Actinopteri; order Clupeiformes; family Engraulidae; genus Engraulis; species Engraulis encrasicolus. Next base: position 49,744,758 of record NC_085864.1, read on the forward strand.
CTCTCCTCTCCTCTCCTTTCCTCTCCTCTCCTCTCCTCTCATCCCCTCTCCTTCTCTCCTCTCCTCAGTGCTACTCACGGCCTCTGGCCCGATGGCTATTGACCCCCCCAATCCGCGCCGCACTGCCTAGAGTCCGCCAATTTGTCTTGTGCTACTCGTGGCCTATGACTATGGGTGCCGGCAATGGGTGGGGGGACAAAAAGGGACAGTTGTCCCAGGCCCGGGGAGAGAGGGGGCCCAGAATCGGGTCATTACATTGTATCTATTAGGCCGGGGGGCCCTTTCAGATGACTTTGTCCTGGGCCTGGTCAAAGCTGTGAGCGGCCCTGCCTCTAGCCCGATGGCTATTGACCTCCCCCAACGTGCGCCGCTCTGCCTACGGTCTGCCAATTTGTCTTCTCTACTTGTCTTCTCTTTTTTCCTCTCTCATCCTCTCTGCTCTAACCTCATCTCCTCTTTCTTCACCTCCTTCTTCTCCGCTGCTCTTCACTAATCCCCTCTTCTCCTTCAGTACTTTTTCTCTCCTCTCCTCTCCTCTCCTCTCCTCTCCTCTCCTCTCCTCTGCCCTCCTCTCCTCTCCTCTCCTCTCCTCTCCTCTCCTCTCTCCTCTTAGTCCTGGACCAGCCATGTAGACCCGTTCGCAATTTTGAGTTGGGGGCGTTTCTCACTGGAATTGAGTTAGTGGGTTCCTAGACATTAAAAATCACGGAGGTGCTCGTCCACCATAGTGCCAGATTTTTCACAATATGGCCGCCAAATATGGCCACCATTGCCCATGACAAAAAACTGACTTTTTTTACTTTCAAACTGTTTATACACATGTCATACATCAATTCTGACCAATTTTTGGAGAGGAATTCAATTCTGACAATTACATGAGGAGGATGTGTGATTTTGACCTTAATAGGTCAAATTTGCTATTCTGATGAACGTTAGTAGACTGCCATTGTAAAAATGAGAGACAAATGATCAATTATGGCATGAGGAGTTATTTGCTGATGTTACTATGATTATTTGTGTCAGTATTGTCCTTAAAAGGTCAAGGTCAATGTCAAGGTCAAGGTATTTTTCCTATTCTGAAGAACTCAGCCATGTGCTTGCCCATTAGGTCATTGTTAAGAATAAGGAACTGCGACTATAAATGTAAATCTAACATTTCTAACATTTAATATTTCTTAACACTTTAGGGACCATCATATCATGAACATTTAATGAATAAATGTCATGATAAAGGCCTAGGCTTAAAATACGCCCAAAGCACAATAAATTAACTAAGGTGGAACAGAGTAACATTAATTAAGGTGGAAGATAACACATAATGTACACACAGTATTTTCTGTTTTTGTACTGAATTTGTGTATGCATGCAATTTAGTGGGATGTGTTTTTACAATGGCTCCTCATTTTTCCTTGGCAAAATAAAGTCAGTGAAAGCCAGCAGCATTTTCGATTTTCACACTGTCCTGCACATTTACATAATTTAAGCACACCTTATGATTACGGTTTCAGGCATTTTAATGGCAGGAGTATGCAAGATGTGTGCTCCTGCCACCCATGTTGCTTAGGCTTATTTTGGGGTCCTTGGTTCTTGCAAGTATGTTGCAGACTCTATGAACAAGAAATGCCCCACTCTGAATGTGCCCTCTTATAGCACTACTGATGGGAGGAAGAGCATTGATTCAATCACCACTGCTGTACATTTATACTCTGTGATCATCAACTATTACAGCTGTTGTGGTTGATCTGGCCCCAGCCCAGACACGCACCAAGTACTTCCCAGCCAATGTTGCATCTTGCTCGGTCAATATTTCGGCCTCTCCAAAGATAGCAAGTACTGGACTGGATCAGAAACCATGGCTGCATGTTTAGTCCCAACCTCATGCAACCCCCCTACTCATGCAATCATCTCCTTACAGGATATGTTCTTTGATCACAGTTTTTGTCAGTGATGCTCCAAGATGAGAGACTAATTGATGGAGGGGAAGCATTCTCCGCATCTAGCCAGTGCCATACTGCTGGCAAATCTCCTGCATACCAAGTTCTTGGAAATATGGGCTGTAGTGGAGAAGCAATGCAAATGTGTCTGTATCATTTGAGTCTATAACAACTTTTCTGCACTGCTTCACACGAACAGCCCACTCAACATGCACCAGCAACCTGGCCTAAGCCTCATCAACGCAGTTCAAGAGCTCTGGAATCTCTTCACCATCAGCTGACTTTGCTGGTAGCACCTCATCATCAACAACAACAGGGCTGACAATGACAGTAGTATTGCCTCTGGTTTGATAATAAATCATGTCTGGAACTAACAATTGGAGATTTCACTTCTTCTCCACAGAGGCCCGGAACTTATCAAGTTGGTGAGGAATGGGTGTTAGTCCGTTCGCCAATGATGTCAACGGCTGTTGTTGAGTTGGTACACCGCATGCGTTCACCTTCCTTCAATGACATCTCAATGTAGGAGTCACAAGATGGATGAGCTCTGGATGTCAGCAGAGGGATACTGCTGAGTTGATGATGGCATTGATGACAGCACCTAAATTCTGCCAGAGGCATATGACAGATCTTTGACATGAAGTCTACCCGAACATGAGGGCAAAAAGTAGACTCAGAGCTTCATTGGGTGAGATTAAGGTGAGGCTCAATTTCACTGACAAGCTTTGACTTGTTAACAACCAACAGAAGGTCACCATCTAACAGGGATGATGCTGAAACGACATCATGAGATCTGCTGAATACTCATGCCCCGTTCCTCAGCAATGTCCATCCTCCTATGTGCCTCAGCTATGTCTTTAGATGAGACCAACTTCTGCTCCTTTACGATGATTGCTGGTGTCTTCTATGGTTGATCTTTGTACTGCAGAAGATTCCTTTTTGAAACAGTTCCACTTATCTTATGTTCTTGAGAACTAACCTATCCTGCCAGCATAAGCTGCAAACAAGCTTTGGAGACGGTTGCGCAGGCGAGGTGTGACACTCCTGTTAACAACCTGGTTGCTGAGCCGATTGTGCAGTGGAACGGGCGCATTAACGGTCAACGAGTATGGATTCTGCGGATCCACCACAAAGTCTAGCAACAATTACACATTTCGGTTGAATGTAAGGCACGGAGTGGTGCTCAGTGCATGTTGGAGGTGTCATTCTCTCCGCTTCAAAGTGGTGGTGTTGGTGAGAAAGTTGAGGACATCAGTGATCATTCTAATCTGATGGAAAGAACTCAAACATTGCTGCAACATTAACATTGCGTGTGGCTCCTACTACAAACTGCTGCTCAACCTTTATGTCACCTCGCACAGCAGTAAGAGGCTACTGCAGTTACGTTCTGCAAAGATTGGCATAGGAAGTTATGGTAGCCACATATTGATTTATTTTCCTTCTCTTTCAGAGACAACAGCATTTTTAATGATGGCCGCCAAATCCAGCCAAACTTCAAAGAATTGGCAGAGCTCTGACTTGTCTTGATTCAAGCTCTCCACTTGCTCAATCAAGGCCTCAAACTCAAATTCTGGGCAACTTTAACCCATTGAGGTCTAAGTGCCCTTGAGAGGGCAGTTTGACATGTCTCCAAAAACAAATCTGTAACTCTGTGAGTTTTTGTCATTGAAACACATACGTTACGCCATTAGAAACCTCAGACCTTCCAGATTTCAAATATATATATATTAAATAAATTATATAGCTGGCCCAATTTAAAGAAAGTGAAAAGAAATCTTCGCATATTCTGTACTCTCTGCCTGTAGCAGCCACACCTATAGCTATTCACATGTAAAGTACCGGTGCTTGAGTGGCTATTCAGAGGTGACAACACGCCCCTTTCGGGTAGGGTAAACACAGCAGACGTAGAGTGACAGGGGGGTTGGGGCTATCAGAGCACATGGGGATTGACAGGGGGGTGTGGGCCATTAGAGGTTTTTCACACCTATCTCATTAGTATTCAAATGAGACAGGCAGTGGCAGTGACATAGTCATTCTTTTTTGCATTTTGTATGAAAACAACAAAACATTTCTAAATGCTCTTTTCACTTTTATGCTGCCAACACATTTGTTTACAAGATTCAAACTTCAAAAGTCTTGGCTAGATATATTTATTGTGTGTTTTCTTGAACTTTTTGAAGACGTCTGAAACCTGTTTTTTTGTACAGTTGTGTTTATACTCAATTTAAATAAAACATGTTTGTATGACATCCATTTTTTTTTTCAGATTATTTCTTGTCAGGCTTTTCACAATACAACCATATATTCCACTTTTGCATAGATGCTTACTGTTAGCTGAAAATACTTGAAAATGTCAGGGTGGTGCAAGCAGCCTAAAAGCCTCTGAAAGGCCTTAGACCTCAGAGGGTTAATTTGAAGCCAGTGAAGTGTGCAATGCCTGTACCTGTGCAAGCACTGGATAATCTGCCTTGTACTTGTGAGTCCAGAATACCTCCCACTGGAGAAACATGTATCAATGCATTATCTAGGCCAGAACCTCGAGGCAATTTTCCCTGATATCTGAGAATAACATGCCTCCAATGGAAAGGGCCAATACAGTGGAATAGATCCTTTAAGTGCTCCGTCTCATGCAGGTTTCATCACACCAAATTGCCATTGATGCCTGGATCATCTGCCTGCGAACACTGGAAGTTGGATAGGCAGTATCTGACAGTGGCACACTCAGTAATGGGTCTTGGTATTATAGGAAGGAAGCCAGCACGCATCATTGGCACAACAGCAGATGAGACAAGTGTGTGTACAGCAGCCTGCATCAAAAGGTCTCCTCCTGACACACCAGAGTGAATCAGGCTGATCAAGAATTCATGCTTTCCTGATAAACCTTTTGCAGTGGCAACATACAGTAATGTTGCTTGTTTGTTTTCAGGATGCAGCAGCATGTCTGGTGGTAGGGCAGGTCGAACCACTGGCTTTGCATGATCAGGTACCTCTTGGCATGGTAAATTCCTCTGCAGTATATCATCAGCTTGGCCTAATTCTGTGCCCGACACTGGAGACTTTTGAAGGTGCCTGTTCACTGAGGCATCTGGAAACAGTAATAAGGCTGCATAGTGTGAACCCTTGGTACCAGAAAGTGATGATTTGTCAGCATAATCAGAGCTGGATGCCTGCCAATGTATATTACATTACATTGCACTTAGCTGACGCTTTCATTTATTCAAAGCGACTTACAGTTATTATTTTTCAGGGTATTGGTTACAGTCCCTGGAGCAATGTGGGGTTAGGTGCCTTGCTCAAGGGCACTTCAGCCATGGATGGAGATGTAGGGAGAGGTCAGGGGGAATTCAAACCTGCAACCCCTAGATTGAAAGACCAACTCTCTAATCACTAGGCCACAGATGACCCCATGTATAATGGATGTATAATCCTCCCTTGTAAGTGCTAGGTATGGTTTTCTGTCAGTTTTTCGAGCATTCCACAACATAGCTAGCAAGAAGACTGGTCAGATCTGATTGTCTGGTAGCTTGAACATGAACCAATCTTGTGAAAAGTTGCGAGAAGGTTCTTGATGTGAAGGCTTTTGCTGTGTGGGAAGCATCATATGCAATGGTGTTCGCCTTATTCCGCGTTGAATGTTATGCACAAGCATTTGAAAGAGGCAGTGAAGTTGTGTACTCTTGTGATCTCTGACACACTTCTCCTCTTCTAGTGGGGGCTCCTCTCTGTGTTGACTGTTGCAGTGCATGTGCTGTCCTGTCCTCTGACTGTGTGGAAATGTTAGGTTTACATTTATAGTGACTGTTCCTTATTCTTAATAATGACCTAATAGGCAAGCACATGGCCGAGTTCTTCAGAATAGGGAAAAGACCTGGAACATGACCTTGACCTTTTAAGGACTATACTGACACTATACTGACACAAAATAATCATGGCAATATCAGCAAATAACTCCTCATACCATAATTGAGAATTTGTTTCTCATTTTTACAATGAAAGTCTATTGACATTCTTCAGAGTAGCAAATTTGACCTTGGCAATGACCTTTTAAGGTCAAAATCACACATTCTCCTCATGAAATTGTCAGAAATGATTTCCTCTCAAAAANATTGGTCAGAATTGATGTATGGCATGTGTATAAACAGTTTGAAAGTAAAAAACACAGGTTTTTGTCATAGGCGATGGCGGCCATATTTGGCGGCCATATTGTGAAAAATCTGGCACTATGGTGGACGAGCACCTCCGTGATTTTTAATGTCTAGGAACCCACTAACTCAATTCCAGTGAGAAACGCCCCCAACTCAAAATTGCTACATGGCTGGTCCAGGACTATCTCCTCTCCTCTCCTCTCCTCTTTTCCAGTCCTGGTCTTCTCTCAACTCCTCTCTTCTTTCCTTTCCTCTCCTCTCTATTCTTCTTCTCTATTATTTTTCTCCTCTCCTCGCCACTGCTGATGACCATTGATCTGCCATTGCCTCCACAGCTCCTGCCCACTGCCAAGACTCCACTCTAATGAGTCATTAAGGAACTTTATGAGTTCGATAACAAAATGACAGACTTGTATGATTGTCTTCTCCTCTCCTCTCTCCTGCCTCCTAGTCTCCTCCTCTCCTCTCTCCTCTCCTCTATTCTTTTTTTCTCCTCCTCCTCCTCCTCTTCCTCCTCCTCTTCTTCCAGTGCTCTCCCATGCCTTCAACTCCCCTCTCCTCTCATTTTTTCCTCTCATCTTGTCTGTGTACAGGAGAGATCAAGAAAGTCACTAGTGAGTGTGCGTGTGTGTGCACGTGCGCGTGCGTGTGTGTGCGTGTGTGCGTGTGTGTGTGTGTGTGTGTCAGAGAGAGAGAGAGAGAGAGAGAGAGAGAGAGAGAGATGCAATGACACTGATTATATCAAAGGCCAAATCCTCTCCCATTTCTGCTACTTCACATCACAGAAGTGATGTCCTTGCACACGACAATTACACCCACTTACGCCTTGTTTTGTGAGCCGAAAACCATCATTTAAGATTCAGTAATTGTTGAATTGGAGTATAAGGTGCAAAGGGATCAGCTTTCAGATTCTATTGCAAGACATCTAAGTGAGCTCCCATTAGTTAGGGCCAGAAATATTTGGACAGCAACACAATTATCATCATTTTCCACCCTATACCCCACCACAATGGATTTGAAATAAAACAAACAAGCTGTGCATTAACTGTAGACTCTCAGCATTAATGTGAAGCTGTTAAAATCCATATCGCATAAACAGGAATGAAATAGCAACGTTTTTTGTGTGTGTTGCCCACTTTTCAAGGGATCAAAAGTAATTGGACAGTAGGCTTCTCAGCTATTTTCCAGTCAGATGTGTGTTATTCCCATACTACACCATCACCAAGATGTCAATACAAGGTCTTAGAGTTCATTTGAAGTGTTCCATTTGCATTTCCATATATTTTTACGGAATGTCCATGAGATCCAAAGTCCATCTGTCACCATCAGTGATGCAAGCCATCATAAGATGGGAAAAAATCAATACGAACCCATTTGAGAGATGGGGAAACATTGAATATGATTAATTCAAGAGTTCAGAATGTTGGAAAAAAGAAATACCAGAGCAACACCAAATTACCTGGCAGACATGGAAGACAAATGCTGTGGATGACAGACAATATTCTGTATCTGGTGAACAAAAACCCATCTCCCAACAGTTGGCCAGATGTAGAACAGTGTCCAGGTGAACGGTGGATACATGCCCAAGGCAACAATCAAGAAAAAGATCAAGAACATTGAGGAACACTTCACCATAGGAAATACAGAGGGTTCACTAAAAGATGTAAATTATTGATTGCATCAGAAATAGCAATACCAGATTTGGCTTTGCCAAACAATGTCTTAAAAAGACTGTATAGGTCTTGAGTTACATCCTATGGGCAGAAGAGACAAAAATCATCTTGTACAAGGGTAATGGGAGAAATGAGTATAGAGAAGGGAAGGAACTGCTCATGATTCAAAGCATACCACCCAATCAGTGAATCATGGTGGTGGTAGTGTCATGGTGTGGGCATGCATATCTGTCAATACGATTATCCCCTTGTATTTATTGATGATGAGGACTACCGACAAAAGCCACAGGATGAATTCTGAAGATTTTCAGGCTATATTATCATGTCATATTAAACATAATGGTTCTGGACTCATTGGACAATGCTTCACAGTGCAGATGGACAATGACCCAAAGCTTCATCTGAAAGCCACTAGCCATTTCTACCCCAAAAAAGTGGAATATT
>NC_085864.1:49755453-49765453 GCF_034702125.1 Engraulis encrasicolus
ACACACACACACACACACACACACACACACACACACACACACACACACACACACACACACACACACACACACACACACACACACACACACACATACACACCTCTTTCCGGTCCTGATTTATTCCCTCTGCGGGATTGTGTTTTGATAAATAATAAAAAGTGAAGCTAGCTCTGTCTCGGACGTGCATGGGAAAAAATGAGGAGCGCATTTGTTCCCCTGAATACATTATACTTAAAAAGGCCATTAGAGCGGAAATTGATGCAGTCGCATCTAATGCTGTCTGAGCACACCGTCCTCCGTACTTCATGCACTCATTTCATTCAGACACTTGAAAGAAGGGGGGGGAGAGAGAGAGAGAGAGAGAGAGAGAGAGAGAGAGAGAGAGAGAGAGAGAGAGCGAGCGAGAGAGAGAGAGAGCAAGAGAGAGAGAGAGAGAGGGAAATAGACAAGACAACTGGCATGGAGGTGTGCTCCGTGTTAAGCAAACTTACTCTGCTGTCTCATTTATCCATTCCTCACCACTCCTCTGTTTATGCAGGGCTTGTGTTGCTGATGAAACGTTGAAAGACAACAGACAATAGGATCAACGACAACAAAAAAACAAAAGCTTGAAAACATCCCTGTCAGGGAAGCTATTTGAAGTCGCACAATGACAAAGATTGGATGTGAATCTGCTTTTTTCCCTTTTTTTTAAATTCCCGACTCAACATTCCGGCAGCCATGGCAACGAGATCGGAATACCAATAGGGGTCATGTTCCACTGGTGGACGGTGAATGAATAAATGATCGTCTTCCTGTGTTCTAGGCATGACTGGGAGAACGGAGACTTTCTAGCCAGGCAGATCATTTGTCTCTGCTTATATTGCTAAGAAGAAACAGCTCGTCTATACTTCACCACTTCACACTGAAATAGGATAAAACATGGTACCACTTCACAAAGCACATGCATTAAACATGGCACTTATGGTAAGCGGTGAAGGGATTTTGTACAAACACTCGACAGGCCCTGTGCATTTTGTCCTCCTAAAGAAATGTAGGCCTGTGTCATTTTGCAGTTATCAATGGAGTTTCACTACCAGGGAGGAAAATATCAAAATATTAGTACAGAATAGAATAGAATAGAATAGAATAGAATAGAATAGAATAGAATAGAATAGAATAGAATATCTATGTCTACATCTATCTATAGAATATCTGCCTACGCAACTGCATCCTCGTTTCTGATTGGCAGATGGGGTTGCAACTAATTCCCTATAACCTGTCAGGTGTCAAACGTGCAACTAAGTTAGGTTACTAATTCTAAACTGCAGGTTGCTATGGCCAAAAGCCAGTCGTTAGTTCTATCGCATTTGTTTATCAAGTCGAGAGTCAGTCGTTAATTCTATCGCATTTGGTTGTCAAGCCAAGAGCCAGTCGTCAGTTCTATCGCATTTGGTTGTCAAGTCTGTCGCCCTAAAAGTTCTACTACATGCATCTGATAGAGGCGTGCCTGATTACGTGCGCACTAAATATTCTGCAGTTGGCATAATTCATTGGTTACAAATTTACAGATAGGCCTAGCAATAGATGACAAAAATACCCTGTACCGAAATTCTAAGCACCTGCCTCGCCATCAATTGTATCAAAACGAGTCACCTCGTCATCTGCTCCACTCCCATGGTTTTTAAAATGTAGGCTATTTCCCGCTGCCTTCCCTTTGGTATTGATCTGAAAACATCCTTTTTTTTAAATTAGGCTACTCTCCTCTTGTGGGGAAGGAACACGTGTGAAAGGGGAAGGGAGAGTTATCAAAAATGACCCTAGCGTGGGGAATCTCTCTCTCTCTCTCTCTCTCTCTCTCTCTCTCTCTCTCTCTCTCTCTCTCTCACGCACGAAGTTCACAGGTAGCCTGTGATGATCAGCAGGGGGAAATAGAGGCGTGATGCAACATGTGTCGATTCAGCATGTAGAAATGCTTCGCAAGTTTTTGTTTTTAAACTTCCATCCCGCCGTGGTATATGGCCAAGGGAAAATTAAATAATCACAGCGTCGGCAGGATACCAAACGAAGATTCTAGGCGCGTCAAGTTGGACGCCCGCACAGCAACATTCTATCTTGATAGAACATGGTTCCTACAACTTTACAGACAATAATAGATTAAAAAGTACCCCACCATAACGGCAGATAAGCGGGATAACGGCCTTCGAGGTCGACCGGTTATACGAAATTAATGGCTTGGTGGAGGCAACTTTGTCTTCGTGCTGCGCACGTCGCCAAAGTTCGAAGCAGCCGCCTCGCCATTAATTTCGTATAACCGGTCACCTCGTCGGCCGTTATCCCTTACATATCTAGAATAGAATATATGTGTATCTGCTAGTGATGTTGGTTATGATTATGTCCTCTTTTGAAAGTCGCTTTGGTTATAAAGTGTCTGCCAAATGCAATGTAATGTAATAATAATGTACTGTAATAATGTATGACGGCATCATGACAGCATTTAGTTTGGTACTTTCAGACTTGTCATCCATGTTTTGTTAGCAGCATGGCTACCCTTTGGGGAAGAACAATCTGTTTCTGAACGTCTGGGTTTTTTGTCGCTGATGTTGACATTTAATCAGACATGGACCGTCACCATGAGGCAGGCTTCATGTAAATAGCTTCAAAGGATTTAGGGGTGATGGAAAAATGGGGGATTCCCCTGATAGTGTTGTGGCATTGACAAAACACATACAGTACAATACAGTATTCAAAGGCAGAATGGGAGAGAGAGAGAGAGAGAGAGAGAGAGAGAGAGAGAGAGAGAGAGAGAGAGAGAGAGAGAGAGAGAGAGAGAGAGAGAGAGAGAGAGAGAGCATGCATGTATTTGTGTGTGTGTGCGTGCCTGTGCGCGTGCCTGTGTGTGTGTGATATTACCGAGTTTGCTAAAGATCTGAGCCAAATCCACATCTTTCCTATCCTCCATCTTGGTCTTTGGGGAGGCTGTGAAACAGACAGGGCATCAGGCTGCCAGACTAACTTTCAAACAGCTTCTTAAAAACTGTCAGACTTCCAGTCTCATTGTATCAGCATCTGTAAAAGCAATTTCTCTCAGTTTAACATGCTGCAAGTCATCAACAGGACGTCATTCATATGATGATTTGGCTCATGTTCATACTTTTCGAACTGCCACAGTCTCTATCTGTTATACTTCATATACTGGATGATCTTGTAGATGTTCATACTTTTCAAACTGCCACAGTCTCTATCTGTTATACTTCATATACTGGATGATCTTGTAGATGTTCATACTTTTCAAACTGTAACTGTCTTTATTTGTCATACTTCATATGGGTGTACTGTATAATCGTACTGATGTGCATACTTTTCAAACAGCAACTGTCTCTATTTATCATACTTTAAAATATTATATGATCGTGCTCAAGTACTTTTCAAACAACCACTCTCTCTATTTTTCACACGTACTTCATATAGCCTATACAGTAATATGATCGGGCTGATCTTCATACTTTTAAAACAGCCTCTGTCTCTATTTATCATTCTAATATTATTTGATCGTACTGATGTACATAATTTTCAAACAGCCACTGTCTGTATTTATCATACTTCATACATATATGATCGCGCTCATGAACTTTTCAAACGGCCATTGTGTCAATTTGTCATACTTCATATGACATGATCGTGCAGATGTACATACTTTTCAAACAGCAACTGTCTCTATTTATCATACTTTATAATATGATTTGATCGTACTCAAGTACTTTTCAAACAGCCACTGTCTGTCAGATCATCACTTCTCCAGAAGGCATCGCTTCACGACTTTGAGCTGTCTCCATTAAGCTTTTGACTGTTTCAAACTGACTTAAAATGATGATGTTGATGATGATGATGATGACGATGATAATAATGATGATGAGGACGACAAGGAAGAAGAAGAAGAAGAAGAATAAGAAGAAGAAGAAGAAGAAGAAGAAGAAGAAGAAGAAGAAGAAGAAGAAGAAGAAGAAGAAGAAGAAGAAGAAGAATATGATTATGATGATGATGATGTGGAGGAGGCAGCAGTAATATTCATAAGATTAGTGTGAGAACTCAAAGAACTAAAATAACTCATCTAGTTATGAAGAGCAATCAAAACATTCTTTTATCTTTCTGCGCTTTTCAAGTGGTTGGTGCTTTCTGAGCTTGACAAGGATGTCTCTTCAAGCAGTAAGGGTTTTTTAGGCGTTATAATTAACATAAACAACATTTCACTCTACTCTCACATTTCACTATACTGTAACATTTCATTGTATGCCTATAAATGAATGCCAATATGACTAATGGCATGACCATGACATGGTCAAGACATTGTGTGGACATTTGAACATCCCCATGTCAACAGTGAATCAACAAATCAATTATTTTAAATGATTTTTCTATTATTCTTGAGGAGATGGCAGGTAATAGATGTCAGTAAACTAAGATGACAACTCATACAATGACTATATACTCTCCTTCCCTCTGCAAACAGACTAAGCCTGAAGACCATTAAAACCTTATAGAGTGCAAACACACGCACACCGACACACACACACCGACACACACACACACACATACACACACACACACACACACACACCCACACACACACACACCCCCACACACAGACACACCCACACACACACACACACACACACACACACACACACACACACACACACACACACACACACACACACCCACAGACACACACACACACCCACACACACACACACACACACACACACACACACACACACACACACACACACACACACACACACACACACACACACACACACACACACACACACACACACACACACACACACACACACACACACACACGCTCAAAGGCAGGCGCGCACACCCACCTTGTAATTCAGACGGCAGGTCATCATCAGAGCTTGGAATTAAGTGTTAAAGGAAGAAGTGATGGCGCTGGTGTGGTGATGAATACTAATTGATATTCCTTCCATCCCTCTTTGTCATGCAGGGAGTCTGGTAGGTCAGTGGTTCTTAACCTTTTTTTCTTAGCGCACCCCCTTACCTGTGCTGAAGACAAGCCACGCACCCCCAACACAAACTTCTACATGTGTAAGCACTAAAAAAATGATAAATGAGTGATTAATTACAATGATTCTGGCTTGAGACATGAATCAATACCTGAATGACTTTAAATGGGGACCAAAACTTGTTTAATTTGGACTTATTGTAATGTTTGCAAGCATAATTTTGGTCACAACCTCTACACAAACAAAATTCCGTGCAACCCCTGGAGTCTCTGGCGCACCCCCAAGGGGTGCCCGCACCCCAGGTTAAGAACCACTGTGCTAGGTGATAGACAGAGATCACTTACCTGTGTCATCCACCATTGTTCGGCGTAACACACTCTGCCGTGCCCGGGACAAAGCCACTTGAAAGCGCCCCCCCATCCAATACATTGAATGTATTGGATGGGGGCCGGGGCTCTCTCCCTGGGCCCGGGACAACTGAACCCTTTGCACCCCCTGTCAGATTTCCTGTGTGTAAGTGTGTGTGTGCATGTGTGTGTCTTCCCGAGTGTGTGTTTGACAGACAGAGTGCAGGCAGTGTGGTTGCTGGGCAGAATATTAAGTGCTGGCACCGTAATTGTCTGTCTCAACTGAAGCTGGGTCACCTCCGCTTTGTGGGAAGTGCCATGTGCACACATTAACACTCATTGTTATGGATGTGTGTGTGTGTGTGTGTGTGTGTGTGTGTGTGTGTGTGTGTGTGTGTGCGTGCGTGCGTGCGTGCGTGCGTGCGTGCGTGCGTGCGTGCGTGCGTGCGTGCGTGCGTGCGTGTGTATGTGTGCGTTCGTGCGTGCGTGTGTGTGCAAGTATGCTCTGGTTCACACAGGTCAGCACTAACCCACCAGGGGGGTGACACGGGGAGACAGAGACAATAGTGTGTTCACGTGTGTATGTGTGTTTGTGTGTTTGTGTGTTTGTGTGTGTGTGTGCACGTGTGTGTGTGTATGTGTGTGTGTGTGTGTGTGTGTGTGTGTGTGTGTGTGTGTGTGTGTGTGTGTGTGTGCGCGCACGCGAGAGAGAGAGAGAGAGAGAGAGAGAGAGAGAGAGAGAGAGAGAGAGAGAGAGAGAATATGTGTCTGTCTGTCAATGCTGACTGTTAACCCACTTTTTTTATTTAAAGCGACTTCTAGTTATTTATTTATGTTCATCATTATTGTTATTACATTATTAGCTGTTTCAAGTACAGTGTACTGGTTACAGTCCCTGGAGCACTGTGGCTTTGGGTGCCTTGCACTAGAGCTCTTCAGCCATGGATAGAGGTAGGCTTTGGCTAAGGTTGGGGTTTGAACCTGCAACCCTCTGATCTAAAGCCAATCTCCACTAGGACAAGGGTTTGCTTGTTATAAAAGTATGGTAAACTCTATCCATTGCATGATACTGAAAGCAGCACTATAGCGTTATAATATATACTGTGATGAACTGAGTTAAAAGGTATATAGTTCATCACCCTTCCATTTAGACCCTGAAGTCAAATCCACTTTTCTACCTGAGACAGAAAAGAGGTGTTAGTGGAGGCAGGAGAGAGAGAGAGAGAGAGAGAGAGAGAGAGAGAGAGAGAGAGAGAGAGAGAGAGAGAGAGAGAGAGAGACAGAGAGAGATATTCAGAGATGACCCCTCTCCCTCTATTTGCTTCTTCTTCATCATCTTCTTCTTCTTCTTCTTCTTCTTCTTCTTCTTCTTCTTCTTCTTCTTCTTCTTCTTCTTCTTCTTCTTCTTCTTCTTCTTCTTCTTCTTCTTCTTCTTCTTCGTCTTCTTCTTCTTCTTCTTCTTCTTCTTCTTCGTCTGGCTGAGAGAGGCTGCCAATAAGACAGCAGACTACCTGCAGCGAGACCAAAAATAGACCTGCGTGCTTTACTCTCTAACATCCCAGCCCAGATGCCCTCCAGAGAGAGAGAGAGAGAGAGAGAGAGAGAGAGAGAGAGAGAGAGAGAGAGAGAGAGAGAGAGAGAGAGAGAGAGAGAGAGAGAGAGAAGGGTGAGGGAGAGAGAGAGAGAGCAGTGTGATAGAGAGGGAGAGAGAGGGCAGAGGGAGAGAGAGAGAGAGAGGGAGAGAGAGAGCAAAGGAAGAGGGAGAGAGAAAGCAGAGGGAGAGAGACAGAGAAGGGTGAGGGAGAGAGAGAGAGAGTGCAGAGGGAGAGGGAGAGAGAGAGAGAGAAGGGTAATGGAGAGGGAGAGAGAGGGCAGAGAGAGAGCAGAGGGAGAGAAGGGGGAGGGAGAGAAGGGTGAGGGAGAGAGAGAGAGAGGGCAGAGGGAGAGGGAGAGGGAGAGGAAAAAGCAGCTTGACATAGAGAGAGGGAAGGATAGAGACACAGAGATAAATGTGTGGAAGAGAGGGTGAGAGGAGGCATACAGAAAGAAATGTGTAAATTAGAGATCAAGGCAGGGGTAGGGGTAAAGGGATGGTTAGAGATAGAGAGATAGAGAAATAGAGCACTGTGTAATGGAAGGGGAAAACACAAGAGGCCCGAGGGAGAGTGGATGACTCAGTCAATTAAAAGTGAATGCCAGAAAGGTTTGTCTGCTTTGGATGGATGATTGTGCAGGTGATGTCAAGATAATCTCCAGCCCACAGGTTTTTTTTAATGAAGTTCAAAACATTTTAGGGACTAACGTTTCGATGGGAAACCATCTTCATCAGAGTCTCTTTGGAATCCCTTTTTTGTTGACACCAACTCTCTAAGTATTGAATGAACACTGCCCTCATTTTTTCCGGATAGCTGAAGCTAGCTAAGCGGGTATGTGTGTCTACTACACTAAAACAGGCTGGTTCCTTGAGGGTTATATAGTAAGGATGCATCAGTGGCAGTCATGGGTGAGCGGTTAGGGCGTCAGACTTGCATCCCAGAGGTTGCTGGTTCGACTCCCGACCCGCCAGGTTGGTGGGGGGAGTAATCAACCAGTGCTCTCCCCCATCCTCCTACATGACTGAGGTACCCTGAGCATGGTACCGTCCCACCGCACTGCTCCCCATGGGGCGCCACTGAGGGCTGCCCCCTTGCACGGGTGAGGCATAAATGCAATTTCGTTGTGTTCACGGTNCAGTGTTCACTTGTGTGCTGTGTCACAATGACAATGGGAGTTGGAGTTTCCCAATGGGCTTTCGCTTTCACTGGAGTTTCCCAATGGGCTTTCAGTCAGCTGGGGGCAGAATAGCTTTTTGAAAAACACCTAATGTGGAGAGCAGAACCTGTGAGTAAACATGTAGGTGTTTGCATGTAAGTGCGTGTATGTGTGCATGCGTGCGTGCGTTTGTGCGTGCGTTTTTGTGTGTGTGCGCCAGAGGCGTGACAAGAATGATGTGTGTGGGTGGACAGTTAGCGCAGAAAACAATACCTGAAAAAAATTCAGTGGAAAACCTCTTCTATGTGTGTGTGTGTGTGTGTGTGTGTGTATGTGCGCGTGTGCTTGCGTGCATGTGTTCTTACATGTGCAGGTGGAGCTCACATGGCCTAAAAGGGGAGTGATGTGAATAACAAAATTAACTTACTCCAAGAACAGTTTCTTCCTAAAAAAATACACCATTAAGCGGCTGGAAAAAAAACAATGTGCCTACTGACATACAGACATACACATACGCGCGCACACACACACACACACACACACACACACACACACACACACACACACACACACACACACACACACACACACACACACACACACACACACACACACACACACACACACACAAACACACACACACACACACACACACACACACACACACACACACACACGCACACACACACACACACACACGTGAGCGCCTCCAATGTTCCACCTCTAGCCAACTGGTGCTGGTGCTGGAGCTGGTGCTGTGGGTGTGACATCTGGGTCAGAATGTGCTATTACACTGTGTGTGTGTGTGTGTGTATGTGTGCGTGTGCGTGTGCGTGTGTGTGTGCGTGTGTGTGTGCCGCGTGTGTGTGTGTGTGTGTGTGTGTGTGTGTGGTGTGTGTGTGTGTGTGTGTGTGTGTGTGTGTGTGTGTGTGTGTGTGTGTGTGTGCGTGCGTGCGTGTGTGCGTGCGTGCGTGTGTGCGTGCGTGCGTGCGCGTGTGCGTGTGTGTGTGTGTGCATGTTCACACATCATTACCAGCCAATGGAGGGAAGTCTCAGCTGGTCTCAGCTCAGCAGACACACGACAGCAGCTGCTGCAGATGCTGAATTAGAACACTGAGACAGACAGAGGTCTCACTATACTCTCTCTCTCTCTCTCTCTCTCTCTCTCTCTCTCTCTCTCTCTCTCCCCCCCCCCTCTCTCTCTCTCTGTATCTCTCTCTCTCTCTCTCTCTCTCTCTCTCTCTCTCTCTCTCTCTCTCTCTCCCTCTCTCTCTCACACACACTCATTCCCTTCCTCTCCCCCTCCCTTACTCTGTTTCTCTATCAGGGCCACTGACTGCTTCAGCTGGGCCCAGGACAAAGTCATCCGAAAGGGCCCCAAACCCGATACATACAATGTAATGAGGACCAAAGTCAGGGCCCCTTCTCCCTCCCAAGTGGACCCTTTGCCTGACACCCCCCCCCCCCCTCGCTCGGCTTTCCTGCTCTCTGTATACAGCATATTCCGCATATTCTGCTTTTTATTCTCCCTCTCTCTCTCCCCCTTCTGTTTCTCACTCTCTCGCTGTTCCTCTTCCTTCTCTCTCTCTCTCTCTCTCTCTCTCTCTCTCTCTCTCTCTCTCTCTCTCTCTCTCTCTCTCTCTCTCTCTCTCTCTCTCTACCACTCTTTCTCAAATGGTGAAAAAAAGTTGCATTCTTGGCCAGCCAATAGTGGAGCGCACAGTCACTGTCCACATAGGCCTACACTTTCTCTGCATTTTCCTTCTCTCCTCTCCTCTCTATTTCACACCAGTGTTATCTGCCCTGCAATTGACCCATGCCAGCCCCACCTCTCTCTCTCTCCTTCTCCTCTTCCCTTACCATTCATACTATCATTTCCCCTCCCCATCT
>NC_085864.1:49770453-49780453 GCF_034702125.1 Engraulis encrasicolus
TACGTTTGTAGCCGGCATTTCCACGAGTCAGACTACATTACAGGCAGTGATAGTGGGCTAGTGCTGGATAATTTTGCGCCGGGTCGTCGCCTAAAAGTAAGTTCTGTGCCCTCCCGCTTTGAGTGGAACAACTGGGGATTGCCGACCAGGGAGTCAGTTTATAAACGGGTCAAAAAACGGATAGCGGTAGACCGTGAGATTTCGCCGGACCTCCCCTCGGAGCAAACACAGCCATGGGTTGCAATGGAGGAATTAGCAACGTTGGTGGTCCGTGAACATGGCTACGGAACTGCACCAACACCAGGTATGACATTTTTCACTCTCAAAATGTTGCTTTACCTCCCGATGGTAACATTCAAGCAGTTTTTAATATCAGAACCTTACATAGGCCTACTTTCTTTTGTGTCATACAGGTGCGCTGGATGCTGCTGCTGAACGCATACAGCAACTAGAGCAGGCATGAAGAAAGAGATGTCACTGCTAAAAGCAGAGCTGGCCCAATTGCGATTTAATAGATTTTGCATTTCCGATAAGGACATACGATTTTATACACGGTTCACGTCAAGGGATGTTTTTTGTGACTTCTGGGAGGCCATCAAACCATCTGCCACCAGACTTGTCTATTGGTGGAAGGCGCAAAAAAAGGCACAATCATCTGAGCCCCTTTCTCCGAGTCCATCGCGCAGACTGCCCCTTATAGATGAGTTTTTTCTTTTCTGCTGCCGAATTGCCGCTGGCCTGCCAGAGAAGGTGTTGGCCGACCTGTTTGAGGTCAGTATGTCCACTGTCTCCAGGGCTGTCATCACGTGGGCCAACTACCTCTACCTAATCCTTGGATCCCTTCCCATCTGGATGAGTAAACGGCAAATCAGAAACACCATGCCTACCAAATTTGTGCAGTACTGTCCAAATGTCAGAGTGATCATCGACTGCACTGAGGTGCGATGCCAGTCTCCATCATCACTAACTCTTCAGTCAGAGCTGTTCTCTCCTTACAAGAACACAACAACTTTCAAGGGCTTAATTGGGGTTGCCCCATGCAGTGCTGTGACTTTTGTTTCAAGTCTTTTCACTGGCTCCATCTCTGACCGAAAGATAACAGAAAAAAGTGGTCTACTTGATCTACTCGAACCAGGGGATGGCTGCATGGCAGACAAGGGATTCACCATTGAGAAGCTGCTGAGTGACCGTGGGGCAACACTTATCATACCTCCCTTCAAGATGACTGGTAAGTAAGCATGAAATGTCACAATGAACATCTCAGATTAAAACTGTGAACAAAAATGTAATCTATATGTGCTTTGGCTTCCCCTATATGTCTCTCCCTCACTGAATTAGCACAGTAGAACTAATTTCCCACCTCTAATTACAGATCAGTTTACAGAAGAAGATGCTCTAAAAACACAAGCAATTGCCCGGCTTCGAATCCTTGTGGAAAGGGCAATACGCAGAGTGAAGGAATACCAGATCTGGCAAGACACCATCCCTTTGACCTTGTCTGGGACAGTTAACCAGCTGTGGACCGTTTGCTGTTTGATGTCCTTGTTCCAGGGACCACTTGAGTTAAAACATTACATTCCTGTTGAATAGGCAACCCCTTTAACTTTGTAATATAATAAACTGTTACATTCCTGTTGAATACCCCCACACACACACACCACCACCACCCCTAAAATTACTTTGTGAGATATTATCTTTAATAAAGCCAGAATAACTTGTAAACTGCAATCTGTAATATGTAATGTTAAAATAGATGTGTAATGTTAGGATATACTTGCGTAATCATGGAAACCTTTAGTCGTGCACTTCATTTATTCATGAATTCTTTCAATAATCATTTGGTTAATTACACTTCTTTGGGCAAAAGATAAACAAAAAGATAAACATTCATGAATGTACCAAAAAAGTACACGTCCACCTTCTCCTTCATCTCTCCAATCAATTCATCATCCCTCCACACTCTTTCAATGGTTAAGTCCTCCTCTGTATCCGTAATGAAATCGCACCAACTCAAGCCAGTTACTGCATGTTGGCCTTGAACCTGCCAGTAGTACTTGTGGTTTCTCTTAAGTTTCGCCTTCCCATTAGTAATTTTTACATGTCCTGCCTGTGTGATGTTTGAAATGGCTGGGCATTTCACCTCAGCAAGGCCAAAACATGGAATTTCATTTGGGTCATATACCCTTGCATCAGGGCTAGCCCCCAGGTGAGGAGCTTGAGGGTGAATGACTAACCCACAGCGACCCACATTGACATTGCACACCTGTGCATAGTGCTCCAGCACCTGTGGCTCCCGCTCCAGCCCCCTCTTCATGGCAGGAGTCTAGCGAGTGCCCTTAAGTATTCTCAATGCCAGGGACTCACCAGAGGACACCCCTCTGACGTGGCTAACCTCATAAAATCTACTTGCTGTTACTCTCGGCTTTCGTAGAGCTTGCCATAGTGGGCACTCAGACTGTTCTCTTGTCTGCTTCTCTATGTCACTTGCCATGTTATATGTAACAGTTAAAGTGTCGAAATGCAAAATTTGGATAGAGTTTTTTTCAAATTGTGGAATTTGGGTGGGAAATGTTGAGTCCTCTAAGGGCAGATTCGGGAATGCTGGTGCCTCTAGGTGTTGGATGTAATCCCCACATTTGACCACAGGACACTGGTATGACAGGGGTGATCCTCGTGGCACAGGTCTGAACTTGGAGTCTACCATCGACAGCTGTGATAGGCCGTGCAGCACAGACGAGATCAGTGGTTGCGGCCTGATGTTTCTGAGCTTCTCCCCAATAGCCAGCATGTTGGGATCAGGCAGGGGTCCTGAAACAGATAAATATAAAAGGTGAAATGTTAAATTATTGACACGTCTTACAACTACTTTTGGTTTTCAAATATGATGTCAAGTGTCAGCAATGTCATATTAGTTACAGTAGTACACATTACCAGTGTATGCTTGATAGAGTGTTGATTTGCACACGCTCCTGGTGGATGGCTTTGGCTTCCTGACTACCAAGTCCTGAACAGGTTCTGCATGGATCCCCTGAGAAAGATAAGAAGCAGCCGTACCCAGTTAATTTGTTAAAATACAGTCTTTGTTAGTTAAAATAACAGATTTGTGCAAGGTATCTCTTGTATTGTCTGTTTTTCAGTCATATGTGTGCGGGTGCTTCGATTTGTCAACAGTGCCTGGTCATATTTCTTAGGGAACATTGTTAGCAAAGCAAAAAGTGGCATACAAGTCATCTAGCTGGCAAAAAGACTGACATTCTACTCTATGTGGTACAGCTCAACACAGCTAAAAACATTACCATGGTCCTAGGCCGATGCCATGCGTGAAGGGAGCTTGTGCAGGGCACAGGTGGTGGTACAGCTGTCACCTGCAGAGACAGAAGTGCAAACCAGGATTTAAAAAAATGTGGTGATATAACCTCTAGACATGGTCACTCAAATCAAACGCCAGACAGCAGCCCTGAACATACAACTTACCTTCAACATGCAGTAATGGGCCGACTGGAACTGTACAGCTGCATGATGTTCCTTGCAGTTCTGGAGCTTCAGCTTGGAAAACAATCGACATAAAATACACAGCAGTGATCCGACAGACAAGGTTAAACTAAAATAAGACAAAAAAATGCACCAAATAATAAAGAAATGTAAGGAATACAAATATAAAAACATCTTTAGAAATCTGCAACTGCAGTAAAGTAGTTAACCTCTTACACTGTTTACATGTTTAACAAACAGGATATTAAACATATTAAATGCAAAGTTGCATTAATATAATCTGGGTGATTCAATATTGCATGCCACAAAATACAACGCTTAATTGCACATGGCATTTGACCACATAACGTAAACAGCCAACAGTGAAGAGGGTTAACTTATTATTCAGACTCCTTAACTGCCTAAAATAACCTGCAAATAATGGGGCTGTTCTCGCTTCCTCATTGACCTGTAACACCTAGACCTGACAGCAAGCTCCCTGTCAATGACGTTGGAAACTGGTAAGCAAAAAAAGTAAATAGCAAAATGGGAAATTAATTAATGAATCAAAAAGATTAATTCATACACTCTGTTATTGGTTTATGATGTTGAATTTATGTACTAGGACGAGTTAAAACCCACATAGGTCTTACCTTAGGAGCAGGACCACATAACACAGAGGGGGAGTCAGTTTTCAAACAGGCATTCTCGCTGAACTATTATTATATTGCAATTCTCTCATAACATAACATGACTGAGGAATGGTACAGTAGTCTACCCAGAAGGTTACAAAACCGGAGCGACGACGCTACGTAGCAACTGGTTGAAGCTGACTCCCCTCCTCGTTTACATTCTACCCAACAATCGAGCTGACTTTAAAACGTTTTTTTTTTTTTTATCACAATACAAGCGAAATTAACTAATTCATCCTTGTTTAAAATAAACAACGATCTTGCTTTGTTGGTTTGGCCAAATACCAATAACCCATACGAACTGAGGTAACGCCACAAACTGACGTTAGCATAAGCTTAACCGCTTACCTTCATAGTCGTGAATGAATTTCTCAAAAAACAAGCTGTATCCCTTGTCCAGTTTGGAGCGGGGTGTTGTCGAGTGACGGTTCACCAGACGATGAACGTCTGCAAAAGACAACCTTGGCAGATTTCCCAAAAAACTTGAATAGGCGAACATTGTTTACCTCCGTATACACAGAAACGACAGTTCACCGGAAGTTGGAATGCTACGTAACAAGCGTGAAAATAGCTTATTGCTTCAATAATCTAATGACAATAATTGTTTATGTTCATTCAAACTAGATTTCCTTTTCCTTGAGATAGGCCCATTTTGCAGTTTGGTGCAGGTCAGACACAATGTCATGAGGGCAGGTGTTTGTTAGACACGTTAACCTGTTTAGCAACAGGTGTTTTTTTTTAAACATTCCTCCCTCCCTCATTAACCGTTCCTCATCATCAAAAAGAAATTGTATATTTGCCTCCCTCCATGTCTTCTTATTTGTTTATTTTCCCCTGTCTCTGTCTATTACTCACTGGCAAACTTTGTTTCCTCTTTTCCTTTCCGTTTTTATATCTCTGCATGTGTCTGTCAGTGCAATTCTTTCTGTCTCTGTGTCTCTCTCTCTTTCTCTTTCTCTCTCTCTCTCTCTCTCTCTCTCTCTCTCTCTCTCTCTCTCTCTCTCTCTCTCCATCCCTCTGTGATGCCAATTTCCTGAGACAGGGCTAATGGGCTAATTGTCACCATTAGCTGAGTGAGCTGCCACTCAATGACACATTCATCTGCTGCTGAGACTTCCTCTGGAGGACAAAACTCTACAGGAGAGAGAGAGAGAGAGAGAGAGAGAGAGAGAGAGAGAGAGAGGGAGAGGTACAAAAAGATGGAGAGAGAAAGGGAGAGATATGGGGGAATAACTTCTTTTGCATTGTCCACTGCCCGCCTCTTCCGCTCTATTTTGTTTTCTTTCTTTCTTTCCTTCTTCTCCTCCTCCACACGCACACACACACACACACACACACACACACACACACACACACACACACACACACACACACACACACACACACACACACACACACACACACACACACACACACACACACACACACACACACACACGCATACAAGTCAGTCCCACTAGCCTCTCTGGGCCGCGGAGACCACAAGCTAGTGTATCTCATGCCCACGTACAGAACTGTCCTTAAGAGGGAAAAGGTCCACACAAAGGAAATAAAAGACTGGAATGAAGAGTCGGTGCAGTGCCTAAAAGCGTGCTATGATTGTACTGACTGGGATATGTTCACTGAAGCTTGTGAAGACTTGGATGAATTAGTGGATGTAACGTGCTCTTATGTATCTTTTTGCAGAGACATGATTATTCCTTGCAAAAAAGTGAAAATATATTCAAATAATAAGCCATGGGTGACAAAAACAGTGAAAGCCTGTATACAGGCTAAAAAACATGCTTTCAAATATGGGACTGCTTTGGAACTGCACACAGCCACCAAGGACTTGAAAGTCGAAATCCTCAGAGCTAAAAGCAATTACAAAACAATGTTGGAAAATAAAATGGTTGCTAACAATTTGGGTTCAGCTTGGTCAAGTATGAAATCCATTGCAGGTATTAGTAAGTCAAAGAATGTAAACACAGTTATTTTAGAAGATATTGATTCTGACGCTGATCTTGCTAATGGCCTTAATATTTTTTTCGTTTTGACACTTATGATTTTAGTAAAGAACAACAGGAACTTTTTCATAATTTATCAGATCAGGGTCATCATTATGTAATAAATAAGGGCTCAGTGGAAAAAGCTCTACGTTTTACTAACCCAAACAAAAGCTGTGGTCCTGATAATATCTGTGGTAGGGTGCTTAAGCTATGTTCTAACGAATTGTGTACAGTTTTTAATTACATTTTTAACAAGTCTTTAAAAAGTCGCCATGTCCCTAAATGTTGGAAAGATGCAATAATTGTTCCTGTTCCCAAGACAAGGTGTCCCAAAGTCGAGAACGATTTTAGGCCTATTGCTCTGACCTCACTGGTAATGAAAGCGTTTGAAAAATTGGTAAGAAATGTTATTTTAATGAATACCCAGTCTGATCTCGACCCATTCCAGTTTGCATATAGGCCCTACAGAGGCGTTGAGGATGCAACTGTATCCCTGATGAATTTGCTTTTAAAACATTTAGAAGGCAAGGGAGCACACGCCCAACTATTATTTATTGATTTCTCCTCTGCCTTCAATACGATTCAGCCCCATGTTTTAATTGAAAGACTTCTGGAGCAATTTAAACTGAGCAGGAATCTCTTGGGCTGGGTGCTGCATTTTTTAACTGACAGGACACAAAGAGTGCGGGTCAATGGAGTGCTATCTGACCAGATCTCTACCTCCACGGGCTCGCCTCAAGGTTGTGTTCTGTCCCCCCTTTTGTTTATCCTCTACACCAATATGTGTCGCAGTAGCCAGGAGGACCGATATATTTTGAAATATGCAGATGACTCAGTTATTGTCAGTCTGTTAAAGGACAAGGACACGGGTCATGGTCCAATTGTTCAAGAGTTTGTAGATTGGTGTGAGCAGTCCTTTCTACAACTGAATATTTCTAAAACAAAAAACATGGATGTGGACTTTCGAAAACACACCACTAATAAGGAACCAACTACCATAAAAGGTCAGGTAGTGGAATGTGTTGACAATTATAAATATCTTGGGACCACAATCGACAGTAAGCTCACCTTTGTGGCACACTGTGAAACTGGGTATAAAAAGGCGAACCAGCGCCTACATTGCCTAAGGAAGCTGTCATCCTTCCATATAGATAAAAAGCTGCTAACCATGTTTTACAGATGTTTTATTGAATCAATTCTGTCCTTTAGCCTTGTGTCATGGTTCAGCAACTTACCCCTCAAAAACAGAAATTCCCTTAATCAGATTGTGAAGTGGGCTGGTAAATTAATTGGAGAATCACAGCTCAACATGGAGTCTCTCTACAGTAGGCAGTTGCAGAGACTGGCGGGGTCTATCTTAAATGATACATCCCACCCACTATATGGTGAATTTCAGCCTCTCCCCTCAGGTCGTAGGTTCCTAATGCCAGCCTGCAAAACTAAGAGGTATAGATGCAGTTTTATCCCTTCTGCTATTAAAACACTGAATAACACATGAGTCCAACATTTTACGGTTTCCCCTGTTTGTATATACATATTTATATATTTATTGTTTATTATTATTCTTCATATCCTGGTTTGGAGCACTTGTCTGCTGTCTGTCATGTTTTTGTTTTTGTTGTCCTTGTTTTGTTTTGTTATTGTCCTTTGTCACTGTCATTAGTATTGGGCTGTTGGTGCAAGTTTTTTGTGTGTCAGTACTTTGTTGTCTGTGTAAGCTTTTGCTACTTTTGCCTGCAACCAAATCTACCTTCGGGTACAAATAAAGTTACCTTACCTTACCTTACCTTACACAAAAGCACTGACGGGGGCCCTTAAGGGGCCCAACATTCAAATCTTTCATAGGGCCCAACATTTCTTGCAGTGACCCTGCACACACACACACACACATACACACACACACACACACACACACACACACACACACACACACACACACACACACACACACACACACACACACACACACATACACACACACACAAAACACAGTCATCTTCACTACCACCTGCATTGTCAGAGTGGACTCCAGTTGCCAGCGGTTACCTGACCTGGCAGGTGTGTTGGACATCTTGCTTATGCAAATGTGTTGGTGTCCTACGACATGCAGGGTGCTTTGTACTCATGTCACGAAGCATCAACATTACATGTCCTGCACACTTGTTTTTCTATCATACCTGAGGAAGGTCAGTAGACCGAAAGCTTGGCCTATTATTAAAAAGAACACAAATGGGATTCAAGTGTGCAGACATTTTTTCTTTCAAATTTACACAGTTTTTGTTTAGGTTTGGCACCTTTTAATCGAGAGTGCGGTGTGATCCGACTAAATAAGGGCTTACATTGGAAAATGTAAACATACTGAGACCACAAGGGTGAGACATTGTCAGAAAAGTATCACTGAAATTGCAACTGCTCGACAGCAGCACTGTGAATAAAACCTCATTTCATTTGTGTCTTCTCTTGTATAGACATGTGTGAACCATGCCGGCAGACTCCTGTTCATAAAGAAAAATGTTTTATTTGCCATCATTTGTTTGTCCCAGGTTCTCTTTATCAAACTACTGTCAAAGACAGCAGAGGTACGTTATATTTTGTCAGGGTGATTTATATATGCATACCATCTGTGTGTCTTAACATTTATGCAGTGCGTTGTCGTGCAGTTGTCATATACGTGCACCGTCTGTGTGTCTATCCATTTATAGTGCTGTTGTCATATACGTGTGCCGTCTGTGTGTCTACATTGATACTGCTGGCGTCTCTGTGCCCTCGCAGCTGAGTTACATTGTGCCATCTGTGACAGAGCTGTGTAAATGGGTTTCTTCAATGCCTAAAATAGGTGCATTCTTCATCGCAAGATGATGTATATGCGTAAGATACTATAAATCATGACAAAGATAGAATGTGTGTGTGTGTGTGTGTGTGTGTGTGTGTGTGTGTGTGTGTGTGTGTGTGTGTGTGTGTGTGTGTGTGTGTGTGCGTGTGTGTGCGTGTGTGTGCGTGTGTGTGTGTGTGTGTGTGTGTGAGAGAGAGAGAGAGAGACAGAGACAGAGACAGAGACAGAAACAGAGACAGAAACAGAGAAAGACAAAGCTTGACGTGATGAGTCCTGTAGCGTGTTATTGAGAGCTGACTTGTGATGAGTCCTCTAGCGTGTTATTGAGAGCTGACTTGTCTAGTTGATGACAGGTCTCTCCATTAATTAGAAGAGGAAGAAACGTGTTTGTGCCACAGCCACCGCTGGCTGCAGCTGTCTGAAGACGTATCAGTGCTGTTACATCACAGGCGACACGCCACACACATTACACACTCCCTCCATCTTCACTCACTCTGCATTACATCTCACACACGCACACACACACACACACACACACACACACACACACACACACATACACACACACACACACACACGCACACACACACACACACACACACACACACACACACACACACACACACACACACACACACACACACACACACACACACACACACACACACACACACACACACACACACTCCCCAGCTGCTGGTGTCTGGGATAAAATGGGTTTTTAATAAGATTCCATTACGGAATGCCAGGTTTCAGAATAGCACATTCCGGAATGCCAGTTTGAAGAAGACGCCCATCTCATTGTCCTGCTGTTCACTGCACACCTGTATGACAATTACCCGACTGATGTTTGCAGTGTTTGCAGTGGGAGGTGTATCAGTTGGACTTTGAAGTCTCCAAATGTACTCCAGCTTGTACTATGAGGCACAGCTTTAATTTAGTGTGAAGAATGTAGACTGTCATTTTCATTACATTACATTACACTTAGCTGACACTTTTTTATCCACTTACAGTTG
>NC_085864.1:49785453-49790453 GCF_034702125.1 Engraulis encrasicolus
CTACAGAGGGCAATGACAAATCAAATTTCCATAAAAGCAATCATGAACAGATCAGAACAGCATGAACTCAGCTGTATATTTCATCACTGTAGAAGTTAAAGTACCATGCTTATTTTTTTTCTGACAAAAGTTCCTTGTGTTTACAGAAATATATTTTTATTGCATTAGGCTACCAGCACTTAGGGTGGAAGGAGAGGGGGGAGGTCTCAGTTGTCTGGGCCCATGGGGACGTGACAGGACAAAAGTAGTGTAGGTGATGCACTCACATCCAGTAAAAAAGGTGATGGATCAAACAAGCGTAAAAGAAGAAAGAAACATCCGCACACTGTTGCTGCTCACCGATTTATTGAACACAATGTTTCGACCTCAGGCGGTCCTCATCAGGTGTATACGTGACAGGACATCCACATGGCGTTTGGACTGTTGCCTCTATCCTGCCATGGAATAAAGAAACAAAGAAAACATAATTTTAAGTTTGCAGCTTTTGTCCGGCACCTTTTCCTGGGAAGATTTGTACAATCTTCACTTTCAACTGAAATTTGGATGCAGCTGTCAATCCTGCTCTCCCTTTGTAACTCACAGGTAACCACAGCCTGTGTGTCTGAGTGTGTGTGTGTGTGTGTGTGTGAGTGTGCGTGCGTGCGTGCGTGCGTGCGTGCGTGCGTGCATGCGTGTGTGGACATGGTTCAGTTAAGTGCCAGCAGTAGCATGAAAAACAAATTCCCTTGCCTTGGTGAAGAAAAGTTATTTTTCTTTTCAGATAACTTTGGACATTGGACCTTGAACCAAAGAGCACCTTCAAGAATACTTTTTCATGTTTCTAAAGGGACTGAGCGCGCCGCTGACATCCAAATGTATGACTATCACTATTAGTCTTATATTGTAAGAGTTGAATTAAACATATGGACCTCATCCCACAGGTCAGTCATTCTACAAGCCTAATCAGCTGGCCCACAGTTCTCAGCTCTAAAGCCCCAGTCTGTCTGGCTGGCCATGTCTTTCAGCCATCCAGCCTCAGAGGGAGGGAGAGAGAAGGAGGAAGTGTGTTGTGTACTGTGGGTATTTAATGCAAGGTCAGCACATTGTGTATCTCTAGGCTCTGCACATCAGGCAGTGGCTGCCCTTGCCTTTATGCATGTCTGGAACAGTCAGATGCAAAGGTATAAAGTGTTCACAGATTTAACTCTAAATATTTTCATCTGGAAATGCAATGTTTGACAGCCTGAGGTCACTACGTATAAAAAAAGATTTCTTCCAAAGCAACGTGTTGGCTTGGCTTCTATGTAGCGTTGAAATCATGGCAGGATAAGATTGCCCACAACCACCAATCTTCCAGTATGCTCTATTATTAGGTACAGATATTGTGGCCCAATACAATACAATACAATACAATACAATACAATACAATACAATACAATACAATACAATACAATACAATACAATACAATACAATACAATACAATACATTCTGGTGATTGTGTCTATCAAAAAATTGCATAAATATTAGGTTACTTTTTAAAAATACTAATTCACCTATTTATTTAATTGATTATATTTGTTTACTGTATTTATTTGCACTAATAGTTATTATTTATGTACCATAGTTATGTACCAAGTCTTACTGAGAGTGCCCAGTGCTGTGTATGCCAAGCCTCACAGTATGTAGTGCTGTAAATGAGACACATTAGACATAAAGCATCAACATATAGAGGTGATGCCATGTTGTCATGCTGTCTTCATACAGACATCTGACTGGCCCCCTGCTGACAACGTCTGCTATATTCCGCCCATCAATTTGGTGAGGATGTAATACTGTGTGGATTAGACATGTTAACCTATACAGGAGATGTCATCTTCTCACGGCGTCATCATACAGTATCACATGTAGAGGAGATGCGATGTTGTCATGCTGTCTTCATACAGACATCTGACTGGCCCCCTGCTGACACCGTCTGCTATTTTCCACCCATTCCCTGCACGGTATAATATAATAATTTGTAACATTTAGTGTATTTTGCCTTGTTGTATTTTCTATTTTAGTTTTATTGCAAGTCCTCCGTAATGCCTCACGCTATGTAATACTGTGTGGAATAGACATATTAGGAGATGTCATGTTGTCACGCCTTATTAATACAGCTATATGACTGACTCCCTGCTGGCAACGTCTGCTATATTCAACCCATTCCCCGCACGGTATCTCAATAGCTATAATAAGCCGGCTTTCACACGAGACAGCCCATTATACAGTATAAAGACTCACTGCCTTCAGACGAAGCTACAATATGTCTGCTTGCAGGGCCGCTGACTGCTTTGGCTGGGCCCAGGACAAAGTCCTCTGAAAGGGCCCCCGCACCCAATACATTCAATGTAATGAAGACCTAATTATGGGCCCCCAATCTCCCCCGGGCCCGGGACACCTGACTCCTTTGTCCCCCCTTGTCAGCTTCCCTGTCTGCTTGATACATAATAGCGATGGAAGCCACTAATTTGGTGCCATTTCAAGATCAAAGAGTGCTTTTATATATATATATATAGGCCTATATATCCACAGACCAATGAATGGGGGGAAGGCTTTATCCTTCATAGCAATCTACAGTCAAATAAAAGGTCTTGACAGTCTGTGGAACTGGAAGTGCATCGCACGGCAGCCTTCTGATTCGACAGATGATTTAAAATTCTATTGCCCAGCCCAACAAGGCTCTTTAAGATTACTTGTCAGGCTGTTGTCACCATCACGCCATCTCTATCCCATCAGATGTCACTGCTGCCCTTTACCTTTGCCCATGCTGTGTGTGTGTGTGTGTGCATGCGTGCGTGCGTGCGTGCGTCTGTCTATCTGTCTGTCTGTGTGTGAGAGAGAGAGAGTTACTCACATTAGCAAGTGTGAATGTCTCATTTGTCCATTTCAATTTCTAATCTCCCGTCCTCTCCTTGTGGCCTTGTGAAGTGATTGTGACGTGAGGCAAGACATCATTGATGATAGAAGTTTTAATCAATATCATCCAAAGGCACGTCATTTTAAAGCTCATATTTTCTCATTTGCAATCTGGATGTTGAATGGGTAAACGCTCCCCAAATAGTGCCAAGGTTGACAGCAGGGAAACATTATTGACCTCTCCACAGAGGTGGCAGATCAGCAAAGCACAAAGCAACAATGGGAGATTAGATAATGAGATGGACCCCTGTTAGTTACATTGGTCTAGGGCAGTGGTATTCAATTCAATGTCAACAAGGGCCAGTTTTTCAAATTCTTCTCAGTGAAGGGTCCGAACTATATGTATGTATTATAGTTGCCTACTGGCAATGAAAAAATATGGGAGACTTCATTGAAGTGGGGGGGTCTGTGGTTCCTCCCCCAGAAAGTTTTTCATTTCTTAGATGTAATTTCCTGCATTTTAATGTCCTGTGTCCAGTTTCAGCTCTATACAGGACCCATACTTTTATCTTCAAATTCCGAAAAACAATTCTGTATTTTAAGGGGCTTGTCGGGGGCCAGAACCTTGCTGCCCAAGGGTCGCATCTGGCCCCAGGGCCGCCATTTGAATAGCCCTGGTCTAGGGTTTTAGCAAAGCAAACAAAACCTGAAGGTGGGGAGAACCTCTGTTTTTTAGATGCGTCCCACGCATCTCTATAAGAGGCTTTGGTGTCCGTCCGTCCGTCCGTCCGTCCGTCCGTCCGTCCGTCCCTCCGTCCGTCCGTCCGCCCTCCCGTGATGTGTTTCCCTCCCGTGATGCGTTTCTGAATTGTGATTCCCTCCTGTGATTCCCTCTTGTGTCCACAAGGTGGCAGTCGCTCAGTTTTGGCCTGGAGCTCATGCGTGCAAACCAACCGTGCTCTTTGCCAGTGAGAAAAACATGGCGGCACTTCCTGTTGATTTTCACATGAAAGTTTTGCTTAATTTAAAGTCCCTAAGCGACTATAAATGTTGTGGCTTCCATATATTGATGTAAAAGTGCCCCACGAAGTAATGAAGCACAACAAAGTTACTCCACATTACCATTTGACCACTCGTTTTTCTATGCTAACAGGGTAGCTAATGTAGCATTGTAAATGATCCAGGGAGAAAGGGGGAAATTTTGTGATTTCAGTCCGCCTGAGGCAACGATTTTCGTGGGGAAGATGACCTGCATCTCGGTGGCATTGAACCACGCCCCCGTGCCTTATTTGGCTCGCTCAGCACGTGCGTCCTCAGTCCAATCGCAATGCTTTATTTTCCCCAGACGTTTAATCGCATTTAAGTGAAAGTGCCATGTATACACATCGCAAAATAACTCTTAATCCGATCTATTTAAATCGCATTTATTAAATCGGACTTAAAAACATCATGTACACGTAGCCAATGTCTCATTGATTAGTTTATGGAACTTACGGTTTGTCTGTTACGGTCTACGAAGACAATATCCACGTGAAAACGCAAACGCCTGCAAACCACTGTTTTGACAGAAATACAGTTCACCTGTCGCCTACTCTGTTTTCTTCCCAAAGCGGCATTTAAAAGTATTCCATGAAATCCAACATCAACGTCACTTCAAATAGGTGACAGCATCATGCTCACACATGAAATAACACTTCAGTGATGGGGGGACATCACTGCTCTCATATTAAAGTGAAAAGAGAATTTCACATTTTAGTTTATTTAATGTAGGCCTATGCAAAATTGCAAATAGCCTATTCATTGAAATCTGTCCAGAAAGGGTTGTAATGTTTGCCTGTTTTTTATGTTTGTAATTAAAAAAAAAAAAAAAAAAAAAAAAAGGGATTTAAAAAAAAAAAAATAGCCTAACAAAAATAGAGATTTTATGTTAAAAAAAATGTGATATGGGATGGACCGATGGCCCCCCTAAGCTAAATTCGCCTTAGGTCCCCACATTGCTAAATGTAGTGTAAGGGATTATTTTGAAAAGACAGTAACATGTAATCAGCAATGCATTACAGTTTTTCAGTAAATTGCCCAACACTGTTGAAATCCTATGGTACTTTTTCAAATCCAGGCTTATACA
>NC_085864.1:49795453-49797953 GCF_034702125.1 Engraulis encrasicolus
TGAAAAGCTGTAAGTTAGATTCATGCAACTAAATCAGTATGTCAATAGTGATTTTCTTAATTTTCTTTCCTTCTCTCTTCACACACATACATACGCACACAAACGCACACACACACACACACTCTCTCACACGCACACGCACACGCACACGCACACGCACACGCACACGCACAAACACACACACACACACACACACACACACACACACACACACACGAACAGAAAATAAAATCAAGTTCAGGTCTCACCTGCTTTCAGACTCGATATTTTATTGAATGTCTTGTTGCAGTCATCTCCAGTCTATTTTTTTGAAGTGCCTTTATTTGCTAAACCCCTTGGCGCAGAGCTCATGTTATAACCTTACTGTCACCAACATTGTAATGGCTATGTCTTAATCTGTTACTTAAGGCTCTCTGTAGTGTCATAGCAATGTCATTATCATTAGATTAGTAGGCTATTTTCAGCAAATAGTGAATAAGCCCACCGGCTACCCCATCTGCAGCAAGAGGCTGCATGCCACAAAGTGCCATTGCTAACATCTAAACAAACTGCAATATGGAAGATCTTTAAAATTAGTATACATAACATAAACCTAAAAAACTATGTACATTAGACATTAAAATATTCGTAAACAAATATTACATTACATGTGCTGTCCCATAAGGGATTTTTTTTCACAAGCCATCACTGGGTGTGTGTGTGTGTGTGAGAGAGAGAGAGAGAGAGAGAGAGAGACAGAGACAGAGACAGAGAGAGAGAGAAATCCTGTTCTGGCATGAGTGCTTCGTCTTTTACAGACTATGAGCTGTCTATCACAAGATATCATTATGACTCTTAAAAACAACCGAGTCCAGGCAAACAATGGGTGAGGCTTGACCCTTCTCAATAACGATCTAGTGTATATGGGTGGTGGGTGATGTATTTTATTATCTAAAGGCTGTCTCCACAAAAATAATGAATGAGTTGACAGGACTGCCCACCTATTCAGTCCAGCTCCATACATGGCATGAATAATAATGAAAGCATACAATACATTACAGGAATAACAATGTCCTGTAAAAAGCAAAGCAGTGTATCGCTGTGCTGCTGAACAATATTGGCCTGTCCTCCTGTCTCATTGGGATGATAAGGAATGTGACAGACAGGAACGTGTTGCGGTCAGTTTACTGAGTCTCTGTGCATATGACAGGTATCTGCTGTTAGCCTGGGAAGCAAGGGCCTGAGTCCCCATGCATAAGACAGATATTTACTGTAAGCAGGGCCACTGACAGCTTTGGCTGGGCCCAGGACAAATACCTGTGAAAGGGCCCCAAACCGAATACAAGCACTGTAATGAGGATCCAATTCTGGGGCCCCTCTCTCCCAGGGCCTGGGACAAATGACCCCTTTGTTGTCCCCCCCTGTCGACTTCCCTGGCTGTTATCCTGGGAAGAAAGGTGCTGAGTGTTCGTGCATGGACAAGACAGATATTTGCTGTTAGCCCAAGAGAAGCAGAGGCTGACATCTGACAGAGAGGAAAATGTTGCAGCCTGCTTTCTGAGGTATTTGCTGATATTTGCGGTTAGAGGGGCCAAGTCCAGGCATAAGACAGATATTTGCGGTTAGTATGAGAGAAACAGGGGCGATGAGGAGATCATTATCCTAACAAGCCTGGAGTCTCTCCCTGCATTACAGAGTCCACAGACGGTGACAGGCAGTTTACATACAGTTATGACACCCAGCATATGTGCTACCTGTTCCCAAAGGGGGATATTATCAGACTATTAGGGGCTGCTATCGTGTTGTTCTGTCAGAGTGGCATGCAGCACATGGGTGCATATTAAAAACGTGAGTGCAGTCGTATTTTCCGAGAAAGCCAAGCTGTCACACTTTTCTTGCCGAAGGGCTTGTGTTCATCAAAAATTGAAACAAACAAACAAACAGGAAGCAGGTCATTATCTAGCGGTGCGATGGTGGATGGCAGAGCAGAGTGTTGTATGCATCAGCTAAATTGCCATGAACACATGTCTGTTACTTTGCCTAAAGAGCCTATTCACAGCCGAGTGGAAATAACATGCACATACATGCACACAGGCACACACACACTTACACGCACGCACGCACGCACGCACGCATGCACGCACGCACGCACGCATGCACACACGCATGCACGCACACACACACGCACACACTGGCTAAGGGAATAAACAAGGTCAGTTTCCACTACCAGCAACAATGTTTACACTGATCTCAGTAAGAAAAAAAAGTTGAGAAAAAAAAAATTAAAAAGCTAAAGGAAATGACATGAAAAAAGCAAAAAGCAACAATAAAACGAATTCAATTTAAAAAAAAATGCCAAAGCAACCGAGCGGACTGTCTGGTTACCAATAGGATATGAGGAAAAGCTGATTTGTAAAGGCACACAGAGCAGGAGTCAGACATGTCTGCAAAGTTCAGAAAAAGTGTAAAAAGCAAAAGAAAAACCCATTAAAGACCAAAAGATAGAAAGTAGAGAGAAAAA